>NC_080053.1:21271433-21323367 GCF_026212465.1 Amaranthus tricolor
ACAACATTATTTGGTATATATTATTGTGTTGAAGTGGTTAGTTTTGAAAATCCTAGTTAGATGCTAGAAATTACGTGTTAAGTTGCGATTTTATGCGTTTTAAAGCTTTTTTGGCACATTCGCGCATAAAGTGGCTCAAACTTGGTTTGTTTTGCACGCAACTTCGCACACAACACTATTAAGTATATATTATTGTGTTGAATTGGTTAGAATCGAAAATCATAGTAATCTGCTAGAAATTACGTGTTAAGTTGCGATGTTATGCATTTTTAAGCTTTTTTGGCACTTTTGCGCATAAAGTAGCATAAACTTGGTTCGTTTTGCACGAAACTTTCCACACAACACTATTTGGTATATATTATTGTGTTGAAGTGGTTAGAAATGAAAATCGCAGTCATATGCTAGAAATTACGTTTTAAGTTGCGATTTTATGCGTTTTTTGCTTTTTTGGCAATTTCGCGCATAAAGTAGCTTAAACTTGGTTCGTTTTGCACACAACTTGGCACACAACACTATTTGGTATATATTATTGTGTTGAAGGGGTTAGAATTTAAAATCATAGTCATATGCTAGAAATTATGTGTTAAGTTGCGATTATAAACAATTTTCAGCTTTTTTGGCACTTTCGCGTATAAAGTAAAATAAACTTGGTTTGTTTTGCACGAAACTTACCACACAACACTATTTGGTATATATTATTGTGTTGAAGTGTTTAGAATTGAAAATCATAATCATATGATAGAAATTACGTGTTAAGTTGCGATTTTGTGCGTTATTAAGCTTTTTTGACACTTTCGCGCAAAAAGTAGCACAAACTTTGTTTGTTTTGCACGAAACTTGCCACATAACACTACTTGGTATATATTATTGTGTTGAAGTGCTTAGAATTCAAAATCACAGTCATCTGCTAAAACTTATGTGTTAAGTTGCGATTTTATACGTTTTTAAGCTTTTTTGGCACTTTCTCGCATAAAGTAGCTTAAACGTTGTTTGTTTTGCACGCAACTTGGCACACAACACTATTTTGTATATATTATTGTGTTGAAGTGGTTCGAATTGAAAATCATAGTCATATGCTAGAAATTATGTGTTAAGTGGCGATTTTATGCATTTTTCAGCATTTTTGGCACTTTCGCGCATATAGAAGCATAAACTTGGTTTGTTTTGCATGAAACTTACCACACAACACTATTTGGTGTATATTATTGTGTTGAAGTGTTTAGAATTGAAAATCATAGTCATATGCTTGAAATTACGTGTTAAGTTGCAATTTTATGCATTTTTCAGCTTTTTGGCACTTTCGCGCATAAAACAGCTCAAACATGGTTTGTTTGCACGGAACTTGGCACATAACACTATTTGGTATATATTATTGTGTTGAAGTGGTTAGAATTGAAAATCATAGTCATATGCCATAAATTACTTGTTAAGTTGCGATTTTATGCGTTTTTAAGCTTTTTTGGCACTTTCGCGCATAAAGTAGCTCAAACTTGGTTGGTTTTGCACACAAGTGGGCACACAACACTATTAGGTATATATTATTATGTTGAAGTGGTTAGACTTGAAAATCATAGTCATCTGCTAAAAATTACATGTTATGTTGCGATTTTATACGTTTTTAAACTTTCTTGGCACTTTCGCGCATAAATCAGCTCAAACTTGGTTTGTTTTGCATGCAACTTTGCACACAACATTATTTGGTATATATTATTGTGTTGAAGTGGTTAGTTTTGAAAATCCTAGTTAGATGCTAGAAATTACGTGTTAAGTTGCGATTTTATGCGTTTTAAAGCTTTTTTGGCACATTCGCGCATAAAGTGGCTCAAACTTGGTTTGTTTTGCACGCAACTTCGCACACAACACTATTAAGTATATATTATTGTGTTGAATTGGTTAGAATCGAAAATCATAGTAATCTGCTAGAAATTACGTGTTAAGTTGCGATGTTATGCATTTTTAAGCTTTTTTGGCACTTTTGCGCATAAAGTAGCATAAACTTGGTTCGTTTTGCACGAAACTTTCCACACAACACTATTTGGTATATATTATTGTGTTGAAGTGGTTAGAAATGAAAATCGCAGTCATATGCTAGAAATTACGTTTTAAGTTGCGATTTTATGCGTTTTTTTGCTTTTTTGGCAATTTCGCGCATAAAGTAGCTTAAACTTGGTTCGTTTTGCACACAACTTGGCACACAACACTATTTGGTATATATTATTGTGTTGAAGGGGTTAGAATTTAAAAATCATAGTCATATGCTAGAAATTATGTGTTAAGTTGCGATTATAAACAATTTTCAGCTTTTTTGGCACTTTCGCGTATAAAGTAAACTAAACTTGGTTTGTTTTGCACGAAACTTACCACACAACACTATTTGGTATATATTATTGTGTTGAAGTGTTTAGAATTGAAAATCATAATCATATGATAGAAATTACGTGTTAAGTTGCGATTTTGTGCGTTATTAAGCTTTTTTGACACTTTCGCGCAAAAAGTAGCACAAACTTTGTTTGTTTTGCACGAAACTTGCCACATAACACTACTTGGTATATATTATTGTGTTGAAGTGCTTAGAATTCAAAATCACAGTCATCTGCTAAAACTTATGTGTTAAGTTGCGATTTTATACGTTTTTAAGCTTTTTTGGCACTTTCTCGCATAAAGTAGCTTAAACGTTGTTTGTTTTGCACGCAACTTGGCACACAACACTATTTTGTATATATTATTGTGTTGAAGTGGTTCGAATTGAAAATCATAGTCATATGCTAGAAATTATGTGTTAAGTGGCGATTTTATGCATTTTTCAGCATTTTTGGCACTTTCGCGCATATAGAAGCATAAACTTGGTTTGTTTTGCATGAAACTTACCACACAACACTATTTGGTGTATATTATTGTGTTGAAGTGTTTAGAATTGAAAATCATAGTCATATGCTTGAAATTACGTGTTAAGTTGCAATTTTATGCATTTTTCAGCTTTTTGGCACTTTCGCGCATAAAACAGCTCAAACATGGTTTGTTTTGCACGGAACTTGGCACATAACACTATTTGGTATATATTATTGTGTTGAAGTGGTTAGAATTGAAAATCATAGTCATATGCCATAAATTACGTGTTAAGTTGCGATTTTATGCGTTTTTAAGCTTTTTTGGCACTTTCGCGCATAAAGTAGCTCAAACTTGGTTGGTTTTGCACACAAGTGGGCACACAACACTATTAGGTATATATTATTATGTTGAAGTGGTTAGACTTGAAAATCATAGTCATCTGCTAAAAATTACATGTTATGTTGCGATTTTATACGTTTTTAAACTTTCTTGGCACTTTCGCGCATAAATCAGCTCAAACTTGGTTTGTTTTGCATGCAACTTTGCACACAACATTATTTGGTATATATTATTGTGTTGAAGTGGTTAGTTTTGAAAATCCTAGTTAGATGCTAGAAATTACGTGTTAAGTTGCGATTTATGCGTTTTAAAGCTTTTTTGGCACATTCGCGCATAAAGTGGCTCAAACTTGGTTTGTTTTGCACGCAACTTCGCACACAACACTATTAAGTATATATTATTGTGTTGAATTGGTTAGAATCGAAAATCATAGTAATCTGCTAGAAATTACGTGTTAAGTTGCGATGTTATGCATTTTTAAGCTTTTTTGGCACTTTTGCGCATAAAGTAGCATAAACTTGGTTCGTTTTGCACGAAACTTTCCACACAACACTATTTGGTATATATTATTGTGTTGAAGTGGTTAGAAATGAAAATCGCAGTCATATGCTAGAAATTACGTTTTAAGTTGCGATTTTATGCGTTTTTTTGCTTTTTGGCAATTTCGCGCATAAAGTAGCTTAAACTTGGTTTGTTTTGCACACAACTTGGCACACAACACTATTTGGTATATATTATTGTGTTGAAGGGGTTAGAATTTAAAATCATAGTCATATGCTAGAAATTATGTGTTAAGTTGCGATTATAAACAATTTTCAGCTTTTTTGGCACTTTCGCGTATAAAGTAAAATAAACTTGGTTTGTTTTGCACGAAACTTACCATACAACACTATTTGGTATATATTATTGTGTTGAAGTGTTTAGAATTGAAAATCATAATCATATGATAGAAATTACGTGTTAAGTTGCGATTTTGTGCGTTATTAAGCTTTTTTGACACTTTCGCGCAAAAAGTAGCACAAACTTTGTTTGTTTTGCACGAAACTTGCCACACAACACTACTTGGTATATATTATTGTGTTGAAGTGCTAAGAATTCAAAATCACAGTCATCTGCTAAAACTTATGTGTTAAGTTGCGATTTTATACGTTTTTAAGCTTTTTTGGCACTTTCTCGCATAAAGTAGCTTAAACGTTGTTTGTTTTGCACGCAACTTGGCACACAACACTATTTTGTATATATTATTGTGTTGAAGTGGTTCGAATTGAAAATCATAGTCATATGCTAGAAATTATGTGTTAAGTGGCGATTTTATGCATTTTTCAGCATTTTTGGCACTTTCGCGCATATAGTAGCATAAACTTGGTTTGTTTTGCATGAAACTTACCACACAACACTATTTGGTGTATATTATTGTGTTGAAGTGTTTAGAATTGAAAATCATAATCATATGCTTGAAATTACGTGTTAAGTTGCAATTTTATGCATTTTTCAGCTTTTTTGGCACTTTCGCGCATAAAACAGCTCAAACATGGTTTGTTTTGCACGGAACTTGGCACATAACACTATTTGGTATATATTATTGTGTTGAAGTGGTTAGAATTGAAAATCATAGTCATATGCCATAAATTACGTGTTAAGTTGCGATTTTATTGCGTTTTTAAGCTTTTTTGGCACTTTCACGCATAAAGTAGCTCAAACTTGGTTGGTTTTGCACACAAGTGGGCACACAACACTATTAGGTATATATTATTATGTTGAAGTGGTTAGACTTGAAAATCATAGTCATCTGCTAAAAATTACATGTTATGTTGCAATTTTATACGTTTTTAAACTTTCTTGGCACTTTCGCGCATAAATCAGCTCAAACTTGGTTTGTTTTGCATGCAACTTTGCACACAACATTATTTGGTATATATTATTGTGTTGAAGTGGTTAGTTTTGAAAATCCTAGTTAGATGCTAGAAATTACGTGTTAAGTTGCGATTTTATGCGTTTTAAAGCTTTTTTGGCACATTCGCGCATAAAGTGGCTCAAACTTGGTTTGTATTGCACGCAACTTCGCACACAACACTATTAAGTATATATTATTGTGTTGAATTGGTTAGAATCGAAAATCATAGTAATCTGCTAGAAATTACGTGTTAAGTTGCGATGTTATGCATTTTTAAGCTTTTTTGGCACTTTTGCGCATAAAGTAGCATAAACTTGGTTCGTTTTGCACGAAACTTTCCACACAACACTATTTGGTATATATTATTGTGTTGAAGTGGTTAGAAATGAAAATCGCAGTCATATGCTAGAAATTACGTTTTAAGTTGCGATTTTATGCGTTTTTTTGCTTTTTTCGCAATTTCGCGCATAAAGTAGCTTAAACTTGGTTTGTTTTGCACACAACTTGGCACACAACACTATTTGGTATATATTATTGTGTTGAAGGGGTTAGAATTTAAAATCATAGTCATATGCTAGAAATTATGTGTTAAGTTGCGATTATAAACAATTTTCAGCTTTTTTGGCACTTTCGCGTATAAAGTAAAATAAACTTGGTTTGTTTTGCACGAAACTTACCACACAACACTATTTGGTATATATTATTGTGTTGAAGTGTTTAGAATTGAAAATCATAATCATATGATAGAAATTACGTGTTATGTTGCGATTTTGTGCGTTATTAAGCTTTTTTGACACTTTCGCGCAAAAAGTAGCACAAACTTTGTTTGTTTTGCACGAAACTTGCCACACAACACTACTTGGTATATATTATTGTGTTGAAGTGCTTAGAATTCAAAATCACAGTCATCTGCTAAAACTTATGTGTTAAGTTGCGATTTTATACGTTTTTAAGCTTTTTTGGCACTTTCTCGCATAAAGTAGCTTAAACGTTGTTTGTTTTGCACGCAACTTGGCACACAACACTATTTTGTATATATTATTGTGTTGAAGTGGTTCGAATTTAAAATCATAGTCATATGCTAGAAATTATGTGTTAAGTGGCGATTTTATGCATTTTTCAGCATTTTTGGCACTTTCGCGCGTATAGTAGCATAAACTTGGTTTGTTTTGCATGAAACTTACCACACAACACTATTTGGTGTATATTATTGTGTTGAAGTGTTTAGAATTGAAAATCATAGTCATATGCTTGAAATTACGTGTTAAGTTGCAATTTTATGCATTTTTCAGCTTTTTTGGCACTTTCGCGCATAAAACAGCTCAAACATGGTTTGTTTTGCACGGAACTTGGCACATAACACTATTTGGTATATATTATTGTGTTGAAGTGGTTAGAATTGAAAATCATAGTCATATGCCATAAATTACGTGTTAAGTTGCGATTTTATGCGTTTTTAAGCTTTTTTGGCACTTTCGCGCATAAAGTAGCTCAAACTTGGTTGGTTTTGCACACAAGTGGGCACACAACACTATTAGGTATATATTATTATGTTTAAGTGGTTAGACTTGAAAATCATAGTCATCTGCTAAAAATTACATGTTATGTTGCGATTTTATACGTTTTTTAAACTTTCTTGGCACTTTCGCGCATAAATCAGCTCAAACTTGGTTTGTTTTGCATGCAACTTTGCACACAACATTATTTGGTATATATTATTGTGTTGAAGTGGTTAGTTTTGAAAATCCTAGTTAGATGCTAGAAATTACGTGTTAAGTTGCGTTTTTATGCGTTTTAAAAGCTTTTTTGGCACATTCGCGCATAAAGTGGCTCAAACTTGGTTTGTTTTGCACGCAACTTCGCACACAACACTATTAAGTATATATTATTGTGTTGAATTGGTTAGAATCGAAAATCATAGTAATCTGCTAGAAATTACGTGTTAAGTTGCGATGTTATGCATTTTTAAGCTTTTTTGGCACTTTTGCGCATAAAGTAGCATAAACTTGGTTCGTTTTGCACGAAACTTTCCACACAACACTATTTGGTATATATTATTGTGTTGAAGTGGTTAGAAATGAAAATCGTAGTCATATGCTAGAAATTACGTTTTAAGTTGCGATTTTATGCGTTTTTTTGCTTTTTTGGCAATTTCGCGCATAAAGTAGCTTAAACTTGGTTTGTTTTGCACACAACTTGGCACACAACACTATTTGGTATATATTATTGTGTTGAAGTGGTTAGAATTTAAAATCATAGTCATATGCTAGAAATTATGTGTTAAGTTGCGATTATAAACAATTTTCAGCTTTTTTGGCACTTTCGCGTATAAAGTAAAATAAACTTGGTTTGTTTTGCACGAAACTTACCACACAACACTATTTGGTATATATTATTGTGTTGAATTGGTTAGAATCGAAAATGATGGTAATCTGCTAGAAATTACGTGTTAAGTTGCGATGTTATGCATTTTTAAGCTTTTTTAGCACTTTGCGCATAAAGTAGCATAAACTTGGTTCGTTTTGCACGAAACTTTCCACACAACACTATTTGGTATATATTATTGTGTTGAAGTGGTTAGAAATGAAAATCGTAGTCATATGCTAGAAATTACGTTTTAATTGCGATTTTATGCGTTTTTTTGCTTTTTTGGCAATTTCGCGCATAAAGTAGCTTAAACTTGGTTTGTTTTGCACACAACTTGGCACACAACACTATTTGGTATATATTATTGTGTTGAAGTGGTTAGAATTTAAAATCATAGTCATATGCTAGAAATTATGTGTTAAGTTGCGATTATAAACAATTTTCAGCTTTTTTGGCACTTTCGCGTATAAAGTAAAATAAACTTGGTTTGTTTTGCACGAAACTTACCACACAACACTATTTGGTATATATTATTGTGTTGAATTGGTTAGAATCGAAAATGATGGTAATCTGCTAGAAATTACGTGTTAAGTTGCGATGTTATGCATTTTTAAGCTTTTTTGGCACTTTTGCGCATAAAGTAGCATAAACTTGGTTCGTTTTGCACGAAACTTTCCACACAACACTATTTGGTATATATTATTGTGTTGAAGTGGTTAGAAATGAAAATCGTAGTCATATGCTAGAAATTACGTTTTAAGTTGCGATTTTATGCGTTTTTTTGCTTTTTTGGCAATTTCGCGCATAAAGTAGCTTAAACTTGGTTTGTTTTGCACACAACTTGGCACACAACACTATTTGGTATATATTATTGTGTTGAAGTGGTTAGAATTTAAAATCATAGTCATATGCTAGAAATTATGTGTTAAGTTGCGATTATAAACAATTTTCAGCTTTTTTGGCACTTTCGCGTATAAAGTAAAATAAACTTGGTTTGTTTTGCACGAAACTTACCACACAACACTATTTGGTATATATTATTGTGTTGAATTGGTTAGAATCGAAAATGATGGTAATCTGCTAGAAATTACGTGTTAAGTTGCGATGTTATGCATTTTTAAGCTTTTTTGGCACTTTTGCGCATAAAGTAGCATAAACTTGGTTCGTTTTGCACGAAACTTTCCACACAACACTATTTGGTATATATTATTGTGTTGAAGTGGTTAGAAATGAAAATCGTAGTCATATGCTAGAAATTACGTTTTAAGTTGCGATTTTATGCGTTTTTTTGCTTTTTTGGCAATTTCGCGCATAAAGTAGCTTAAACTTGGTTTGTTTTGCACACAACTTGGCACACAACACTATTTGGTATATATTATTGTGTTGAAGTGGTTAGAATTTAAAATCATAGTCATATGCTAGAAATTATGTGTTAAGTTGCGATTATAAACAATTTTCAGCTTTTTTGGCACTTTCGCGTATAAAGTAAAATAAACTTGGTTTGTTTTGCACGAAACTTACCACACAACACTATTTGGTATATATTATTGTGTTGAATTGGTTAGAATCGAAAATGATGGTAATCTGCTAGAAATTACGTGTTAAGTTGCGATGTTATGCATTTTTAAGCTTTTTTGGCACTTTTGCGCATAAAGTAGCATAAACTTGGTTCGTTTTGCACGAAACTTTCCACACAACACTATTTGGTATATATTATTGTGTTGAAGTGGTTAGAAATGAAAATCGTAGTCATATGCTAGAAATTACGTTTTAAGTTGCGATTTTATGCGTTTTTTTGCTTTTTTGGCAATTTCGCGCATAAAGTAGCTTAAACTTGGTTTGTTTTGCACAACTTGGCACACAACACTATTTGGTATATATTATTGTGTTGAAGGGGTTAGAATTTAAAATCATAGTCATATGCTAGAAATTATGTGTTAAGTTGCGATTATAAACAATTTTCAGCTTTTTTGGCACTTTCGCGTATAAAGTAACTTGGTTTGTTTTGCACGAAACTTACCACACAACACTATTTGGTATATATTATTGTGTTGAAGTGTTTAGAATTGAAAATCATAATCATATGATAGAAATTACGTGTTAAGTTGCGATTTTGTGCGTTATTAAGCTTTTTTGACACTTTCGCGCAAAAAGTAGCACAAACTTTGTTTGTTTTGCACGAAACTTGCCACACAACACTACTTGGTATATATTATTGTGTTGAAGTGCTTAGAATTCAAAATCACAGTCATCTGCTAAAACTTATGTGTTAAGTTGCGATTTTATACGTTATTAAGCTTTTTTGGCACTTTCTCGCATAAAGTAGCTTAAACGTTGTTTGTTTTGCACGCAACTTGGCACACAACACTATTTTGTATATATTATTGTGTTGAAGTGGTTCGAATTGAAAATCATAGTCATATGCTAGAAATTATGTCTTAAGTGGCGATTTTATGCATTTTTCAGCATTTTTTGGCACTTTCGCGCATATAGTAGCATAAACTTGGTTTGTTTTGCATGAAACTTACCACACAACACTATTTGGTGTATATTATTGTGTTGAAGTGTTTAGAATTGAAAATCATAGTCATATGCTTGAAATTACGTGTTAAGTTGCAATTTTATGCATTTTTCAGCTTTTTTGGCACTTTCGCGCATAAAACAGCTCAAACATGGTTTGTTTTGCACGGAACTTGGCACATAACACTATTTGGTATATATTATTGTGTTGAAGTGGTTAGAATTGAAAATCATAGTCATATGCCATAAATTACGTGTTAAGTTGCGATTTTATGCGTTTTTAAGCTTTTTTGGCACTTTCGCGCATAAAGTAGCTCAAACTTGGTTGGTTTTGCACACAAGTGGGCACACAACACTATTAGGTATATATTATTATGTTGAAGTGGTTAGACTTGAAAATCATAGTCATCTGCTAAAAATTACATGTTATGTTGCGATTTTATACGTTTTTAAACTTTCTTGGCACTTTCGCGCATAAATCAGCTCAAACTTGGTTTGTTTTGCATGCAACTTTGCACACAGCATTATTTGGTATATATTATTGTGTTGAAGTGGTTAGTTTTGAAAATCCTAGTTAGATGCTAGAAATTACGTGTTAAGTTGCGTTTTTATGCGTTTTAAAGCTTTTTTGGCACATTCGCGCATAAAGTGGCTCAAACTTGGTTTGTTTTGCACGCAACTTCGCACACAACACTATTAAGTATATATTATTGTGTTGAATTGGTTAGAATCGAAAATCATAGTAATCTGCTAGAAATTACGTGTTAAGTTGCGATGTTATGCATTTTTAAGCTTTTTTGGCACTTTTGCGCATAAAGTAGCATAAACTTGGTTCGTTTTGCACGAAACTTTCCACACAACACTATTTGGTATATATTATTGTGTTGAAGTGGTTAGAAATGAAAATCGTAGTCATATGCTAGAAATTACGTTTTAAGTTGCGATTTATGCGTTTTTTTGCTTTTTTGGCAATTTCGCGCATAAAGTAGCTTAAACTTGGTTTGTTTTGCACACAACTTGGCACACAACACTATTTGGTATATATTATTGTGTTGAAGGGGTTAGAATTTAAAATCATAGTCATATGCTAGAAATTATGTGTTAAGTTGCGATTATAAACAATTTTCAGCTTTTTTGGCACTTTCGCGTATAAAGTAAAATAAACTTGGTTTGTTTTGCACGAAACTTACCACACAACACTATTTGGTATATATTATTGTGTTGAATTGGTTAGAATCGAAAATGATGGTAATCTGCTAGAAATTACGTGTTAAGTTGCGATGTTATGCATTTTTAAGCTTTTTTGGCACTTTTGCGCATAAAGTAGCATAAACTTGGTTCGTTTTGCACGAAACTTTCCACACAACACTTTTTGGTATATATATTATTGTGTTGAAGTGGTTAGAAATGAAAATCGTAGTCATATGCTAGAAATTACGTTTTAAGTTGCGATTTTATGCGTTTTTTTTGCTTTTTTGGCAATTTCGCGCATAAAGTAGCTTAAACTTGGTTTGTTTTGCACACAACTTGTCACACAACACTATTTGGTATATATTATTGTGTTGAAGGGGTTAGAAATGAAAATCGTAGTCATATGCTAGAAATTACGTTTTAAGTTGCGATTTTATGCGTTTTTTTTGCTTTTTTGGCACTTTTGCGCATAAAGTAGCATAAACTTGGTTTGTTTTGCACGATACTTACCACACAACACTATTTGGTATATATTATTGTGTTGAAGTGTTTAGAATTGAAAATCATAATCATATGATAGAAATTACGTGTTAAGTTGCGATTTTGTGCGTTATTAAGCTTTTTTGACACTTTCGCGCAAAAAGTAGCACAAACTTTGTTTGTTTTGCACGAAACTTGCCACACAACACTACTTGGTATATATTATTGTGTTGAAGTGCTTAGAATTCAAAATCACAGTCATCTGCTAAAACTTATGTGTTAAGTTGCGATTTTATACGTTTTTAAGCTTTTTTGGCACTTTCTCGCATAAAGTAGCTTAAACGTTGTTTGTTTTGCACGCAACTTGGCACACAACACTATTTTGTATATATTATTGTGTTGAAGTGGTTCGAATTGAAAATCATAGTCATATGCTAGAAATTATGTGTTAAGTGGCGATTTTATGCATTTTTCAGCATTTTTGGCACTTTCGCGCATATAGTAGCATAAACTTGGTTTGTTTTGCATGAAACTTACCACACAACACTATTTGGTGTATATTATTGTGTTGAAGTGTTTAGAATTGAAAATCATAGTCATATGCTTGAAATTACGTGTTAAGTTGCAATTTTATGCATTTTTCAGCTTTTTTGGCACTTTCGCGCATAAAACAGCTCAAACATGGTTTGTTTTGCACGGAACTTGGCACATAACACTATTTGGTATATATTATTGTGTTGAAGTGGTTAGAATTGAAAATCATAGTCATATGCCATAAATTACGTGTTAAGTTGCGATTTTATGCGTTTTTAAGCTTTTTTGGCACTTTCGCGCATAAAGTAGCTCAAACTTGGTTGGTTTTGCACACAAGTGGGCACACAACACTATTAGGTATATATTATTATGTTGAAGTGGTTAGACTTGAAAATCATAGTCATCTGCTAAAAATTACATGTTATGTTGCGATTTTATACGTTTTTAAACTTTCTTGGCACTTTCGCGCATAAATCAGCTCAAACTTGGTTTATTTTGCATGCAACTTTGCACACAGCATTATTTGGTATATATTATTGTGTTGAAGTGGTTAGTTTTGAAAATCCTAGTTAGATGCTAGAAATTACGTGTTAAGTTGCGTTTTTTATGCGTTTTAAAGCTTTTTTGGCACATTCGCGCATAAAGTGGCTCAAACTTGGTTTGTTTTGCACGCAACTTCGCACACAACACTATTAAGTATATATTATTGTGTTGAATTGGTTAGAATCGAAAATCATAGTAATCTGCTAGAAATTACGTGTTAAGTTGCGATGTTATGCATTTTTAAGCTTTTTTGGCACTTTTGCGCATAAAGTAGCATAAACTTGGTTCGTTTTGCACGAAACTTTCCACACAACACTATTTGGTATATATTATTGTGTTGAAGTGGTTAGAAATGAAAATCGTAGTCATATGCTAGAAATTACGTTTTAAGTTGCGATTTTATGCGTTTTTTTGCTTTTTTGGCAATTTCGCGCATAAAGTAGCTTAAACTTGGTTTGTTTTGCACACAACTTGGCACACAACACTATTTGGTATATATTATTGTGTTGAAGGGGTTAGAATTTAAAATCATAGTCATATGCTAGAAATTATGTGTTAAGTTGCGATTATAAACAATTTTCAGCTTTTTTGGCACTTTCGCGTATAAAGTAAAATAAACTTGGTTTGTTTTGCACGAAACTTACCACAAAACACTATTTGGTATATATTATTGTGTTGAAGTGTTTAGAATTGAAAATCATAATCATATGATAGAAATTACGTGTTAAGTTGCGATTTTGTGCGTTATTAAGCTTTTTTGACACTTTCGCGCAAAAAGTAGCACAAACTTTGTTTGTTTTGCACGAAACTTGCCACACAACACTACTTGGTATATATTATTGTGTTGAAGTGCTTAGAATTCAAAATCACAGTCATCTGCTAAAACTTATGTGTTAAGTTGCGATTTTATACGTTTTTAAGCTTTTTTGGCACTTTCTCGCATAAAGTAGCTTAAACGTTGTTTGTTTTGCACGCAACTTGGCACACAACACTATTTTGTATATATTATTGTGTTGAAGTGGTTCGAATTGAAAATCATAGTCATATGCTAGAAATTATGTGTTAAGTGGCGATTTTATGCATTTTTCAGCATTTTTGGCACTTTCGCGCATATAGTAGCATAAACTTGGTTTGTTTTGCATGAAACTTACCACACAACACTATTTGGTGTATATTATTCTGTTGAAGTGTTTAGATTTGAAAATCATAGTCATATGCTTGAAATTACGTGTTAAGTTGCAATTTTATGCATTTTTCAGCTTTTTTGGCACTTTCGCGCATAAACAGCTCAAACATGGTTTGTTTTGCACGGAACTTGGCACATAACACTATTTGGTATATATTATTGTGTTGAAGTGGTTAGAATTGAAAATCATAGTCATATGCCATAAATTACGTGTTAAGTTGCGATTTTATGCGTTTTTAAGCTTTTTTGGCACTTTCGCGCATAAAGTAGCTCAAACTTGGTTGGTTTTGCACACAAGTGGGCACACAACACTATTAGGTATATATTATTATGTTGAAGTGGTTAGACTTGAAAATCATAGTCATCTGCTAAAAATTACATGTTATGTTGCGATTTTATACGTTTTTAAACTTTCTTGGCACTTTCGCGCATAAATCAGCTCAAACTTGGTTTGTTTTGCATGCAACTTTGCACACAGCATTATTTGGTATATATTATTGTGTTGAAGTGGTTAGTTTTGAAAATCCTAGTTAGATGCTAGAAATTACGTGTTAAGTTGCGTTTTTATGCGTTTTAAAGCTTTTTTGGCACATTCGCGCATAAAGTGGCTCAAACTTGGTTTGTTTTGCACGCAACTTCGCACACAACACTATTAAGTATATATTATTGTGTTGAATTGGTTAGAATCGAAAATCATAGTAATCTGCTAGAAATTACGTGTTAAGTTGCGATGTTATGCATTTTTAAGCTTTTTTGGCACTTTTGCGCATAAAGTAGCATAAACTTGGTTCGTTTTGCACGAAACTTTCCACACAACACTATTTGGTATATATTATTGTGTTGAAGTGGTTAGAAATGAAAATCGTAGTCATATGCTAGAAATTACGTTTTAAGTTGCGATTTTATGCGTTTTTTTGCTTTTTTGGCAATTTCGCGCATAAAGTAGCTTAAACTTGGTTTGTTTTGCACACAACTTGGCACACAACACTATTTGGTATATATTATTGTGTTGAAGGGGTTAGAATTTAAAATCATAGTCATATGCTAGAAATTATGTGTTAAGTTGCGATTATAAACAATTTTCAGCTTTTTTGGCACTTTCGCGTATAAAGTAAAATAAACTTGGTTTGTTTTGCACGAAACATACCACAAAACACTATTTGGTATATATTATTGTGTTGAAGTGTTTAGAATTGAAAATCATAATCATATGATAGAAATTACGTGTTGAGTTGCGATTTTGTGCGTTATTAAGCTTTTTTGACACTTTCGCGCAAAAAGTAGCACAAACTTTGTTTGTTTTGCACGAAACTTGCCTAACAACACTACTTGGTATATATTATTGTGTTGAAGTGCTTAGAATTCAAAATCACAGTCATCTGCTAAAACTTATGTGTTAAGTTGCGATTTTATACGTTTTTAAGCTTTTTTGGCACTTTCTCGCATAAAGTAGCTTAAACGTTGTTTGTTTTGCACGCAACTTGGCACACAACACTATTTTGTATATATTATTGTGTTGAAGTGGTTCGAATTGAAAATCATAGTCATATGCTAGAAATTATGTGTTAAGTGGCGATTTTATGCATTTTTCAGCATTTTTGGCACTTTCGCGCATATAGTAGCATAAACTTGGTTTGTTTTGCATGAAACTTACCACACAACAATATTTGGTGTATATTATTGTGTTGAAGTGTTTAGAATTGAAAATCATAGTCATATGCTTGAAATTACGTGTTAAGTTGCAATTTTATGCATTTTTCAGCTTTTTTGGCACTTTCGCGCATAAAACAGCTCAAACATGGTTTGTTTTGCACGGAACTTGGCACATAACACTATTTGGTATATATTATTGTGTTGAAGTGGTTAGAATTGAAAATCATAGTCATATGCCATAAATTACGTGTTAAGTTGCGATTTTATGCGTTTTTAAGCTTTTTTGGCACTTTCGCGCATAAAGTAGCTCAAACTTGGTTGGTTTTGCACACAAGTGGGCACACAACACTATTAGGTATATATTATTATGTTTAAGTGGTTAGACTTGAAAATCATAGTCATCTGCTAAAAATTACATGTTATGTTGCGATTTTATACGTTTTTAAACTTTCTTGGCACTTTCGCGCATAAATCAGCTCAAACTTGGTTTGTTTTGCATGCAACTTTGCACACAACATTATTTGGTATATATTATTGTGTTGAAGTGGTTAGTTTTGAAAATCCTAGTTAGATGCTAGAAATTACGTGTTAAGTTGCGTTTTTATGCGTTTTAAAGCTTTTTTGGCACATTCGCGCATAAAGTGGCTCAAACTTGGTTTGTTTTGCACGCAACTTCGCACACAACACTATTAAGTATATATTATTGTGTTCAATTGGTTAGAATCGAAAATTATAGTAATCTGCTAGAAATTACGTGTTAAGTTGCGATGTTATGCATTTTTAAGCTTTTTTGGCACTTTTGCGCATAAAGTAGCATAAACTTAGTTCGTTTTGCACGAAACTTTCCACACAACACTATTTGGTATATATTATTGTGTTGAAGTGGTTAGAAATGAAAATCGTAGTCATATGCTAGAAATTACGTTTTAAGTTGCGATTTTATGCGTTTTTTTGCTTTTTTGGCAATTTCGCGCATAAAGTAGCTTAAACTTGGTTTGTTTTGCACACAACTTGGCACACAACACTATTTGGTATATATTATTGTGTTGAAGTGGTTAGAATTTAAAATCATAGTCATATGCTAGAAATTATGTGTTAAGTTGCGATTATAAACAATTTTCAGCTTTTTTGGCACTTTCGCGTATAAAGTAAAATAAACTTGGTTTGTTTTGCACGAAACTTACCACACAACACTATTTGGTATATATTATTGTGTTGAATTGGTTAGAATCGAAAATGATGGTAATCTGCTAGAAATTACGTGTTAAGTTGCGATGTTATGCATTTTTAAGCTTTTTTGGCACTTTTGCGCATAAAGTAGCATAAACTTGGTTCGTTTTGCACGAAACTTTCCACACAACACTATTTGGTATATATTATTGTGTTGAAGTGGTTAGAAATGAAAATCGTAGTCATATGCTAGAAATTACGTTTTAAGTTGCGATTTTATGCGTTTTTTTGCTTTTTTGGCAATTTCGCGCATAAAGTAGCTTAAACTTGGTTTGTTTTGCACACAACTTGTCACACAACACTATTTGGTATATATTATTGTGTTGAAGGGGTTAGAAATGAAAATCGTAGTCATATGCTAGAAATTACGTTTTAAGTTGCGATTTTATGCGTTTTTTTTGCTTTTTTGGCACTTTTGCGCATAAAGTAGCATAAACTTGGTTTGTTTTGCACGATACTTACCACACAACACTATTTGGTATATATTATTGTGTTGAAGTGGTTAGAAATGAAAATCGTAGTCATATGCTAGAAATTACGTTTTAAGTTGCGATTTTATGCGTTTTTTTGCTTTTTTGGCAATTTCGCGCATAAAGTAGCTTAAACTTGGTTTGTTTTGCACACAACTTGGCACACAACACTATTTGGTATATATTATTGTGTTGAAGTGGTTAGAATTTAAAATCATAGTCATATGCTAGAAATTATGTGTTAAGTTGCGATTATAAACAATTTTCAGCTTTTTTGGCACTTTCGCGTATAAAGTAAAATAAACTTGGTTTGTTTTGCACGAAACTTACCACACAACACTATTTGGTATATATTATTGTGTTGAATTGGTTAGAATCGAAAATGATGGTAATCTGCTAGAAATTACGTGTTAAGTTGCGATGTTATGCATTTTTAAGCTTTTTTGGCACTTTTGCGCATAAAGTAGCATAAACTTGGTTCGTTTTGCACGAAACTTTCCACACAACACTATTTGGTATATATTATTGTGTTGAAGTGGTTAGAAATGAAAATCGTAGTCATATGCTAGAAATTACGTTTTAAGTTGCGATTTTATGCGTTTTTTTGCTTTTTTGGCAATTTCGCGCATAAAGTAGCTTAAACTTGGTTTGTTTTGCACACAACTTGTCACACAACACTATTTGGTATATATTATTGTGTTGAAGGGGTTAGAAATGAAAATCGTAGTCATATGCTAGAAATTACGTTTTAAGTTGCGATTTTATGCGTTTTTTTTGCTTTTTTGGCACTTTTGCGCATAAAGTAGCATAAACTTGGTTTGTTTTGCACGATACTTACCAGACAACACTATTTGGTATATATTATTGTGTTGAAGTGTTTAGAATTGAAAATCATAATCATATGATAGAAATTACGTGTTAAGTTGCGATTTTGTGCGTTATTAAGCTTTTTTGACACTTTCGCGCAAAAAGTAGCACAAACTTTGTTTGTTTTGCACGAAACTTGCCACACAACACTACTTGGTATATATTATTGTGTTGAAGTGCTTAGAATTCAAAATCACAGTCATCTGCTAAAACTTATGTGTTAAGTTGCGATTTTATACGTTTTTAAGCTTTTTTGGCACTTTCTCGCATAAAGTAGCTTAAACGTTGTTTGTTTTGCACGCAACTTGGCACACAACACTATTTTGTATATATTATTGTGTTGAAGTGGTTCGAATTGAAAATCATAGTCATATGCTAGAAATTATGTGTTAAGTGGCGATTTTATGCATTTTTCAGCATTTTTGGCACTTTCGCGCATATAGTAGCATAAACTTGGTTTGTTTTGCATGAAACTTACCACACAACAATATTTGGTGTATATTATTGTGTTGAAGTGTTTAGAATTGAAAATCATAGTCATATGCTTGAAATTACGTGCTAAGTTGCAATTTTATGCATTTTTCAGCTTTTTTGGCACTTTCGCGCATAAAACAGCTCAAACATGGTTTGTTTTGCACGGAACTTGGCACATAACACTATTTGGTATATATTATTGTGTTGAAGTGGTTAGAATTGAAAATCATAGTCATATGCCATAAATTACGTGTTAAGTTGCGATTTTATGCGTTTTTAAGCTTTTTTGGCACTTTCGCGCATAAAGTAGCTCAAACTTGGTTGGTTTTGCACACAAGTGGGCACACAACACTATTAGGTATATATTATTATGTTGAAGTGGTTAGACTTGAAAATCATAGTCATCTGCTAAAAATTACATGTTATGTTGCGATTTTATACGTTTTTAAACTTTCTTGGCACTTTCGCGCATAAATCAGCTCAAACTTGGTTTGTTTTGCATGCAACTTTGCACACAACATTATTTGGTATATATTATTGTGTTGAAGTGGTTAGTTTTGAAAATCCTAGTTAGATGCTAGAAATTACGTGTTAAGTTGCGTTTTTATGCGTTTTAAAGCTTTTTTGGCACATTCGCGCATAAAGTGGCTCAAACTTGGTTTGTTTTGCACGCAACTTCGCACACAACACTATTAAGTATATATTATTGTGTTCAATTGGTTAGAATCGAAAATTATAGTAATCTGCTAGAAATTACGTGTTAAGTTGCGATGTTATGCATTTTTAAGCTTTTTTGGCACTTTTGCGCATAAAGTAGCATAAACTTAGTTCGTTTTGCACGAAACTTTCCACACAACACTATTTGGTATATATTATTGTGTTGAAGTGGTTAGAAATGAAAATCGTAGTCATATGCTAGAAATTACGTTTTAAGTTGCGATTTTATGCGTTTTTTTGCTTTTTTGGCAATTTCGCGCATAAAGTAGCTTAAACTTGGTTTGTTTTGCACACAACTTGGCACACAACACTATTTGGTATATATTATTGTGTTGAAGTGGTTAGAATTTAAAATCATAGTCATATGCTAGAAATTATGTGTTAAGTTGCGATTATAAACAATTTTCAGCTTTTTTGGCACTTTCGCGTATAAAGTAAAATAAACTTGGTTTGTTTTGCACGAAACTTACCACACAACACTATTTGGTATATATTATTGTGTTGAATTGGTTAGAATCGAAAATGATGGTAATCTGCTAGAAATTACGTGTTAAGTTGCGATGTTATGCATTTTTAAGCTTTTTTGGCACTTTTGCGCATAAAGTAGCATAAACTTGGTTCGTTTTGCACGAAACTTTCCACACAACACTATTTGGTATATATTATTGTGTTGAAGTGGTTAGAAATGAAAATCGTAGTCATATGCTAGAAATTACGTTTTAAGTTGCGATTTTATGCGTTTTTTTGCTTTTTTGGCAATTTCGCGCATAAAGTAGCTTAAACTTGGTTTGTTTTGCACACAACTTGTCACACAACACTATTTGGTATATATTATTGTGTTGAAGGGGTTAGAAATGAAAATCGTAGTCATATGCTAGAAATTACGTTTTAAGTTGCGATTTTATGCGTTTTTTTGCTTTTTTGGCACTTTTGCGCATAAAGTAGCATAAACTTGGTTTGTTTTGCACGATACTTACCACACAACACTATTTGGTATATATTATTGTGTTGAAGTGGTTAGAAATGAAAATCGTAGTCATATGCTAGAAATTACGTTTTAAGTTGCGATTTTATGCGTTTTTTTTGCTTTTTTGGCAATTTCGCGCATAAAGTAGCTTAAACTTGGTTTGTTTTGCACACAACTTGGCACACAACACTATTTGGTATATATTATTGTGTTGAAGTGGTTAGAATTTAAAATCATAGTCATATGCTAGAAATTATGTGTTAAGTTGCGATTATAAACAATTTTCAGCTTTTTTGGCACTTTCGCGTATAAAGTAAAATAAACTTGGTTTGTTTTGCACGAAACTTACCACACAACACTATTTGGTATATATTATTGTGTTGAATTGGTTAGAATCGAAAATGATGGTAATCTGCTAGAAATTACGTGTTAAGTTGCGATGTTATGCATTTTTAAGCTTTTTTGGCACTTTTGCGCATAAAGTAGCATAAACTTGGTTCGTTTTGCACGAAACTTTCCACACAACACTATTTGGTATATATTATTGTGTTGAAGTGGTTAGAAATGAAAATCGTAGTCATATGCTAGAAATTACGTTTTAAGTTGCGATTTTATGCGTTTTTTTGCTTTTTTGGCAATTTCGCGCATAAAGTAGCTTAAACTTGGTTTGTTTTGCACACAACTTGTCACACAACACTATTTGGTATATATTATTGTGTTGAAGGGGTTAGAAATGAAAATCGTAGTCATATGCTAGAAATTACGTTTTAAGTTGCGATTTTATGCGTTTTTTTTGCTTTTTTGGCACTTTTGCGCATAAAGTAGCATAAACTTGGTTTGTTTTGCACGATACTTACCAGACAACACTATTTGGTATATATTATTGTGTTGAAGTGTTTAGAATTGAAAATCATAATCATATGATAGAAATTACGTGTTAAGTTGCGATTTTGTGCGTTATTAAGCTTTTTTGACACTTTCGCGCAAAAAGTAGCACAAACTTTGTTTGTTTTGCACGAAACTTGCCACACAACACTACTTGGTATATATTATTGTGTTGAAGTGCTTAGAATTCAAAATCACAGTCATCTGCTAAAACTTATGTGTTAAGTTGCGATTTTATACGTTTTTAAGCTTTTTTGGCACTTTCTCGCATAAAGTAGCTTAAACGTTGTTTGTTTTGCACGCAACTTGGCACACAACACTATTTTGTATATATTATTGTGTTGAAGTGGTTCGAATTGAAAATCATAGTCATATGCTAGAAATTATGTGTTAAGTGGCGATTTTATGCATTTTTCAGCATTTTTGGCACTTTCGCGCATATAGTAGCATAAACTTGGTTTGTTTTGCATGAAACTTACCACACAACACTATTTGGTGTATATTATTGTGTTGAAGTGTTTAGAATTGAAAATCATAGTCATATGCTTGAAATTACGTGCTAAGTTGCAATTTTATGCATTTTTCAGCTTTTTTGGCACTTTCGCGCATAAAACAGCTCAAACATGGTTTGTTTTGCACGGAACTTGGCACATAACACTATTTGGTATATATTATTGTGTTGAAGTGGTTAGAATTGAAAATCATAGTCATATGCCATAAATTACGTGTTAAGTTGCGATTTTATGCGTTTTTAAGCTTTTTTGGCACTTTCGCGCATAAAGTAGCTCAAACTTGGTTGGTTTTGCACACAAGTGGGCACACAACACTATTAGGTATATATTATTATGTTGAAGTGGTTAGACTTGAAAATCATAGTCATCTGCTAAAAATTACATGTTATGTTGCGATTTTATACGTTTTTAAACTTTCTTGGCACTTTCGCGCATAAATCAGCTCAAACTTGGTTTGTTTTGCATGCAACTTTGCACACAGCATTATTTGGTATATATTATTGTGTTGAAGTGGTTAGTTTTGAAAATCCTAGTTAGATGCTAGAAATTACGTGTTAAGTTGCGTTTTTATGCGTTTTAAAGCTTTTTTGGCACATTCGCGCATAAAGTGGCTCAAACTTGGTTTGTTTTGCACGCAACTTCGCACACAACACTATTAAGTATATATTATTGTGTTGAATTGGTTAGAATCGAAAATCATAGTAATCTGCTAGAAATTACGTGTTAAGTTGCGATGTTATGCATTTTTAAGCTTTTTTGGCACTTTTGCGCATAAAGTAGCATAAACTTGGTTCGTTTTGCACGAAACTTTCCACACAACACTATTTGGTATATATTATTGTGTTGAAGTGGTTAGAAATGAAAATCGTAGTCATATGCTAGAAATTACGTTTTAAGTTGCGATTTTATGCGTTTTTTTGCTTTTTTGGCAATTTCGCGCATAAAGTAGCTTAAACTTGGTTTGTTTTGCACACAACTTGGCACACAACACTATTTGGTATATATTATTGTGTTGAAGGGGTTAGAATTTAAAATCATAGTCATATGCTAGAAATTATGTGTTAAGTTGCGATTATAAACAATTTTCAGCTTTTTTGGCACTTTCGCGTATAAAGTAAAATAAACTTGGTTTGTTTTGCACGAAACATACCACAAAACACTATTTGGTATATATTATTGTGTTGAAGTGTTTAGAATTGAAAATCATAATCATATGATAGAAATTACGTGTTGAGTTGCGATTTTGTGCGTTATTAAGCTTTTTTGACACTTTCGCGCAAAAAGTAGCACAAACTTTGTTTGTTTTGCACGAAACTTGCCACACAACACTACTTGGTATATATTATTGTGTTGAAGTGCTTAGAATTCAAAATCACAGTCATCTGCTAAAACTTATGTGTTAAGTTGCGATTTTATACGTTTTTAAGCTTTTTTGGCACTTTCTCGCATAAAGTAGCTTAAACGTTGTTTGTTTTGCACGCAACTTGGCACACAACACTATTTTGTATATATTATTGTGTTGAAGTGGTTCGAATTGAAAATCATAGTCATATGCTAGAAATTATGTGTTAAGTGGCGATTTTATGCATTTTTCAGCATTTTTGGCACTTTCGCGCATATAGTAGCATAAACTTGGTTTGTTTTGCATGAAACTTACCACACAACACTATTTGGTGTATATTATTCTGTTGAAGTGTTTAGATTTGAAAATCATAGTCATATGCTTGAAATTACGTGTTAAGTTGCAATTTTATGCATTTTTCAGCTTTTTTGGCACTTTCGCGCATAAACAGCTCAAACATGGTTTGTTTTGCACGGAACTTGGCACATAACACTATTTGGTATATATTATTGTGTTGAAGTGGTTAGAATTGAAAATCATAGTCATATGCCATAAATTACGTGTTAAGTTGCGATTTTATGCGTTTTTAAGCTTTTTTGGCACTTTCGCGCATAAAGTAGCTCAAACTTGGTTGGTTTTGCACACAAGTGGGCACACAACACTATTAGGTATATATTATTATGTTGAAGTGGTTAGACTTGAAAATCATAGTCATCTGCTAAAAATTACATGTTATGTTGCGATTTTATACGTTTTTAAACTTTCTTGGCACTTTCGCGCATAAATCAGCTCAAACTTGGTTTGTTTTGCATGAAACTTTGCACACAACATTATTTGGTATATATTATTGTGTTGAAGTGGTTAGTTTTGAAAATCCTAGTTAGATGCTAGAAATTACGTATTAAGTTGCGTTTTTATGCGTTTTAAAGCTTTTTTGGCACATTCGCGCATAAAGTGGCTCAAACTTGGTTTGTTTTGCACGCAACTTCGCACACAACACTATTAAGTATATATTATTGTGTTGAATTGGTTAGAATCGAAAATCATAGTAATCTGCTAGAAATTACGTGTTAAGTTGCGATGTTATGCATTTTTAAGCTTTTTTGGCACTTTTGCGCATAAAGTAGCATAAACTTGGTTCGTTTTGCACGAAACTTTCCACACAACACTATTTGGTATATATTATTGTGTTGAAGTGGTTAGAAATGAAAATCGTAGTCATATGCTAGAAATTACGTTTTAAGTTGCGATTTTATGCGTTTTTTTGCTTTTTTGGCAATTTCGCGCATAAAGTAGCTTAAACTTGGTTTGTTTTGCACACAACTTGGCACACAACACTATTTGGTATATATTATTGTGTTGAAGGGGTTAGAATTTAAAATCATAGTCATATGCTAGAAATTATGTGTTAAGTTGCGATTATAAACAATTTTCAGCTTTTTTGGCACTTTCGCGTATAAAGTAAAATAAACTTGGTTTGTTTTGCACGAAACTTACCACACAACACTATTTGGTATATATTATTGTGTTGAAGTGTTTAGAATTGAAAATCATAATCATATGATAGAAATTACGTGTTAAGTTGCGATTTTGTGCGTTATTAAGCTTTTTTGACACTTTCGCGCAAAAAGTAGCACAAACTTTGTTTGTTTTGCACGAAACTTGCCACACAACACTACTTGGTATATATTATTGTGTTGAAGTGCTTAGAATTCAAAATCACAGTCATCTGCTAAAACTTATGTGTTAAGTTGCGATTTTATACGTTTTTAAGCTTTTTTGGCACTTTCTCGCATAAAGTAGCTTAAACGTTGTTTGTTTTGCACGCAACTTGGCACACAACACTATTTTGTATATATTATTGTGTTGAAGTGGTTCGAATTGAAAATCATAGTCATATGCTAGAAATTATGTGTTAAGTGGCGATTTTATGCATTTTTCAGCATTTTTGGCACTTTCGCGCATATAGTAGCATAAACTTGGTTTGTTTTGCATGAAACTTACCACACAACACTATTTGGTGTATATTATTCTGTTGAAGTGTTTAGATTTGAAAATCATAGTCATATGCTTGAAATTACGTGTTAAGTTGCAATTTTATGCATTTTTCAGCTTTTTTGGCACTTTCGCGCATAAAATAGCTCAAACATGGTTTGTTTTGCACGGAACTTGGCACATAACACTATTTGGTATATATTATTGTGTTGAAGTGGTTAGAATTGAAAATCATAGTCATATGCCATAAATTACGTGTTAAGTTGCGATTTTATGCGTTTTTAAGCTTTTTTGGCACTTTCGCGCATAAAGTAGCTCAAACTTGGTTGGTTTTGCACACAAGTGGGCACACAACACTATTAGGTATATATTATTATGTTGAAGTGGTTAGACTTGAAAATCATAGTCTGCTGCTAAAAATTACATGTTATGTTGCGATTTTATACGTTTTTAAACTTTCTTGGCACTTTCGCGCATAAATCAGCTCAAACTTGGTTTGTTTTGCATGCAACTTTGCACACAACATTATTTGGTATATATTATTGTGTTGAAGTGGTTAGTTTTGAAAATCCTAGTTAGATGCTAGAAATTACGTGTTAAGTTGCGATTTTATGCGTTTTAAAGCTTTTTTGGCACATTCGCGCATAAAGTGGCTCAAACTTGGTTTGTTTTGCACGCAACTTCGCACACAACACTATTAAGTATATATTATTGTGTTGAATTGGTTAGAATCGAAAATCATAGTAATCTGCTAGAAATTACGTGTTAAGTTGCGATGTTATGCATTTTTAAGCTTTTTTGGCACTTTTGCGCATAAAGTAGCGTAAACTTAGTTCGTTTTGCACGAAACTTTCCACACAACACTATTTGGTATATATTATTATGTTGAAGTGGTTAGAAATGAAAATCGTAGTCATATGCTAGAAATTACGTTTTAAGTTGCGATTTTATGCGTTTTTTTGCTTTTTTGGCACTTTCGCGCATAAAGTAGCTTAAACTTGGTTTGTTTTGCACACAACTTGGCACACAACACTATTTGGTATATATTATTGTGTTGAAGGGGTTAGAATTTAAAATCATAGTCATATGCTAGAAATTATGTGTTAAGTTGCGATTATAAACAATTTTCAGCTTTTTTGGCACTTTCGCGTATAAAGTAAAATAAACTTGGGTTTGTTTTGCACGAAACTTACCACACAACACTATTTGGTATATATTATTGTGTTGAAGTGTTTAGAATTGAAAATCATAATCATATGATAGAAATTACGTGTAAAGTTGAGATTTTGTGCGTTATTAAGCTTTTTTGACACTTTCGCGCATAAAGTAGCACAAACTTTGTTTGTTTTGCACGAAACCTTGCCACACAACACTATTTGGTATATATTATTGTGTTGAAGTGCTTAGAATTCAAAATCACAGTCATCTGCTAAAACTTATGTGTTAAGTTGCGATTTTATACGTTTTTAAGCTTTTTTGGCACTTTCTCGCATAAAGTAGCTTAAACGTTGTTTGTTTTGCACGCAACTTGGCACACAACAATATTTTGTATATATTATTGTGTTGAAGTGGTTCGAATTGAAAATCATAGTCATATGCTAGAAATTATGTGTTAAGTGGCGATTTTATGCATTTTTCAGCATTTTTGGCACTTTCGCGCATATAGTAGCATAAACTTGGTTTGTTTTGCATGAAACTTACCACACAACACTATTTGGTGTGTATTATTGTGTTGAAGTGTTTAGAATTGAAAATCATAGTCATATGCTTGAAATTACGTGTTAAGTTGCAAGTTTATGCATTTTTCAGCTTTTTTGGCACTTTCGCGCATAAAACAGCTCAAACATGGTTTGTTTTGCACGGAACTTGGCACATAACACTATTTGGTATATATTATTGTGTTGAAGTGGTTAGAATTGAAAATCATAGTCATATGCCATAAATTACGTGTTAAGTTGCGATTTTATGAGTTTTTAAGCTTTTTTGGCACTTTCGCGCATAAAGTAGCTCAAACTTGGTTGGTTTTGCACACAAGTGGGCACACAACACTATTAGGTATATATTATTATGTTGAAGTGGTTACACTTGAAAATCATAGTCATCTGCTAAAAATTACATGTTAAGTTGCGATTTTATACGTTTTTAAACTTTCTTGGCACTTTCGCGCATAAATCAGCTCAAACTTGGTTTGTTTTGCATGCAACTTTGCACACAACATTATTTGGTATATATTATTGTGTTGAAGTGGTTAGTTTTGAAAATCCTAGTCAGATGCTAGAAATTACGTGTTAAGTTGCGATTTTATGCGTTTTAAAGCTTTTTTGGCACATTCGCGCATAAACTGGCTCAAACTTAGTTTGTTTTGCACGCAACTTCGCACACAACACTATTAAGTATATATTATTGTGTTGAATTGGTTAGAATCGAAAATCATGGTAATCTGCTAGAAATTACGTGTTAAGTTGCGATTTTATGCATTTTAAAGCTTTTTTGGCACTTTTGCGCATAAAGTAGCATAAACTTGGTTCGTTTTGCACGAAACTTGCCACACAACACTATTTGGTATATATTATTGTGTTGAAGTGGTTAGAATTTAAAATCATAGTCATATGCTAGAAATTATGTGTTAAGTTGCGATTATAAACAATATTCAGCTTTTTTGGCACTTTCGCGTATAAAGTAAAATAAACTTGGTTTGTTTTGCACGAAACTTACCACACAACACTATTTAGTATATATTATTGTGATGAAGTGTTTAGAATTGAAAATCATAATCATATGCTAGAAATTACGTGTTAAGTTGCGATTTTGTGCGTTATTAAGCTTTTTTGACACTTTCGCGCATAAAGTAGCACAAATTTTGTTTGTTTTGCACGAAACTTGCCACACAACACTACTTGGTATATATTATTGTGTTGAAGTGCTTAGAATTCAAAATCACAGTCATCTGCTAAAACTTATGTGTTAAGTTGCGATTTTATACCTTTTTAAGCTTTTATGGCACTTTCTCGCATAAAGTAGCTTAAACGTTGTTTGTTTTGCACGCCACTTGGCACACAACACTATTTTGTATATATTATTGTGATGAAGTGGTTCGAATTGAAAATCATAGTCATATGCTAGAAATTATGTGTTAAGTGGCGATTTTATGTATTTTTCAGCATTTTTGGCACTTTCGCGCATATAGTAGCATAAACTTGGTTTGTTTTGCATGAAACTTACCACACAACACTATTTGGTGTATATTATTGTGTTGAAGTGTTTAGAATTGAAAATCATAGTCATATGCTTGAAATTACGTGTTAAGTTGCAATTTTATGCATTTTTCAGATTTTTTGGCACTTTCGCGCATAAAACAGCTCAAACATGGTTTGTTTTGCACGGAACTTGGCACATAACACTATTTGGTATATATTATTGTTGTTAAGTGGTTAGATTTGAAAATCATAGTCATATGCCAGAAATTACGTGTTAAGTTGCGATTTTATGCATTTTTAAGCTTTTTTGGCACTTTCGCGCATAAAGTAGCTCAAACTTGGTTTGTTTTACACGCAACTGGGCACACAACACTATTAGGTATATATTATTATGTTGAAGTGGTTAGAATTGAAAATCATAGTCATCTGCTAAAAATTACATGTTAAGTTGCGATTTTATACGTTTTTAAACTTTCTTGGCACTTTCGCGCGTAAATCAGCTCAAACTTGGTTTGTTTTGCATGCAACTTTGCACACAACATTATTTGGTATATATTATTGTGTTCAAGTGGTTAGTTTTGAGAATCCTTATCAGATGCTAGAAATTACGTGTTAAGTTGCGATTTTATGCGTTTTAAAGCTTTTTTGGCACATTCGCGCATAAACTGGCTCAAACTTGGGTTGTTTTGCACGCAACTTCGCACACAACACTATTAAGTATATATAATTGTGTTGAATTGGTTAGAATCGAAAATCATAGTAATCTGCTAGAAATTACGTGTTAAGTTGCGAATTTACGCATTTTAAAGCTTTTTTGGCACTTTTGCGCATAAAGTAGCATAAACTTGGTTCGTTTTGCACGAAACTTGCCACACAACAGTATTTGGTATATATTATTGTGTTGAAGTGGTTAGAATTTAAAATCATAGTCATATGCTAGAAATTATGTGTTAAGTTGCGATTATAAACAATTTTCAGCTTTTTTGGCACTTTCGCGTATAAAGTAAAATAAACTTGGTTTGTTTTGCACGAAACTTACCACACAACACTATTTGGTATATATTATTGTGTTGAAGTGTTTAGAATTGAAAATCATATTCATATGCTAGAAATTACGTGTTAAGTTGCGATTTTGTGCGTTATTAATCTCTTTTGACACTTTCGCGCAAAAAGTAGCACAAACTTTGTTTGTTTTGCACGATACTTGCCACACAACACTACTTGGTATATATTATTGTGTTGAAGTGCTTAGAATTCAAAATCACAGTCATCTGCTAAAACTTATGTGTTAAGTAGCGATTTTATACGTTTTTATGCTTTTTTGGCACTTTCTCGCATAAAGTAGCTTAAACGTTGTTTATTTTGCACGCAACTTGGCACACAACACTATTTTGTATATATTATTGTGTTGAAGTGGTTCGAATTGAAAATCATAGTCATATGCTAGAAATTACAAGTTAAGTTGCGATTTTATACGTTTTTAAACTTTCTTGGCACTTTCGCGCATAAATCAGCTTAAACTTGGTTTGTTTTGCACGCAACATTGCACAAAACATTATTTGGTATATATTATTGTGTTGAAGTGGTTAGAACTGAAAATCATAGTCATATGCTAGAAATTACGTGTTAAGTTGCGATTTTATGCATTTTTCAGCATTTTTGGCACTTTCGCGCATATAGTAGCATAAACTTGGTTTGTTTTACATTAAACTTACCACACAACACTATTTGGTGTATATTATTGTGTTGAAGTGTTTAGAATTTAAAATCATAGTCATATGATTGAAATTACGTGTTAAGTTGCAATTTTATGTATTTTTCAGCTTTTTTGGCACTTTCGCACATAAAACAGCTCAAACATGGTTTGTTTTGCACGGAACTTGGCACATAACACTATTTGGTATATATATTATTGTTGTTAAGTGGTTAGAATTGAAAATCATAGTCATATGCCAGAAATTACGTGTTAAGTTGCGATTTTATGCGTTTTTAAGCTTTTTTGGAACTTTCGCGCATAAAGTAGCTCAAACTTGTTTTGTTTTACACGCAACTGGGCACACAACACTATTAGGTATATATTATTATGTTGAAGTGGTTAGAATTTAAAATCATAGTCATCTTCTAAAAATTAAATGTTAAGTTGCGATTTTTTACGTTTTTAAACTTTCTTGGCACTTTCGCGCATAAATCAGCTCAAACTTGGTTTGTTTTGCATGCAACTTTGCACACAACATTATTTGGTATATATTATTGTGTTGAAGTGGTTAGTTTTGAAAATCCTAGTCAGATGCTAGAAATTACGTGTTAAGTTATCATTTTATGTGTTTTAAAGCTTTTTTGGCACATTCGCGCATAAAGTGGCTCAAACTTGGTTTGTTTTGCACGCAACTTGGCACACAACGTTATTAGGTATATATTATTGTGTTGAATTGGTTAGAATCGAAAATCATAGCAATCTGCAAGAGATTACGTGTTAAGTTGCGATTTTATGCGTTTTAAAGCTTTTTTGGCACTTTTGCGCATAAAGTAGCATAAACTTGGTTCGTTTTGCACGAAACTTGCCACACCACACTATTTGGTATATATTATTGTATTAAAGTGGTTAGAAATGAAAATCATAGTCATATGCTAGAAATTACGTTTTAAGTTGCGATTTTATGCGTTATTTTGCTTTTTTGGCACTTTCGCGCATAAGGTAGCTTAAACTTGGTTTGTTTTGCACACAACCTGGCACACAAAACTATTTGGTATATATGATTGTGTTGAAGTGGTTAGAATTCAAAATCATAGTCATATGTTAGAAATTATGTGTCAAGTTGCGATTTTAAGCAATTTTCAGCTTTTTTAGAACTTTCGCGTATAAAGTAAAATAAACTTGGTTTGTTTTGCACTAAACTTACCACACAGTACTTTTTGGTATATATTATTGTGTTGAAGTGTTTAGAATTCAAAATCCTAATCATATGCTAGAAAGTACGTGTTAAGTTGCGATTTTGTGCGTTATTAAGCTTTTTTGGCACTTTCGCGCATAAAGTAGCACAAACTTTGTTTGTTTTGCTCGAAACTTGCCACACAACACTACTTGGTATATATTATTGTGTTGAAGTGCTTAGAATTCAAAATCATAGTCATCTGCTAAAAATTATGTGTTAAGTTGCGATTTTATACGTTTTTAATCTTTTTTGGCACTTTTTCGCATAAAGTAGCTTAAACGTTGTTTGTTTTGCATGCAACTTGGCACACAACACTATTTTGTATATAATATTGTGTTGAAGTGGTTATAATTGAAAATCATAGTCATATGCTAGAAATTATGTGTTAAATGGCGATTTTATGCATTTTTCAGCATTTTTGGCACTTTCGCGCATAAAGTAGCATAAACTTGGTTTGTTTTGCACGAAACTTACCACACAACACTATTTGGTGTATATTATTGTGTTGAAGTGTTTAGAATTGAAAATCATAGTCATATTCTTGAAATTATGTGTTAAGTTGCAATTTTATGCATTTTTCAGTTTTTTTGGCACTTTCGCGCATAAAGTAGCTCAAACATGGTTTGTTTTGCACGGAACTGTGCACATAACACTATTTGTTATATATTATTGTGTTGAAGTGGTTAGAATTTAAAATCATAGTCATATGCAAGAAATTACGTGTTAAGTTGCGATTTTATGCGTTTTTAAGCTTTTTTAGCACTTTCGCGCATAAAGTAGCTCAAGACCCAGATTTCAAGAGCAGGACCCAGATCCGGACCCGGATCCGCGGGTCCAGTTTTCCAAGACCCAGATCCGGATCTGTGGATACTGCGGATCCAGTACCGGATCCGGGTCCAAAACGGGTCCTGTTTTAATTTTTTGCAGGGCAATAGACCAATGAAAAGCACTATAAATTCATCCAATCTCCCTCTGTTTTTTCATACAAACAAGAATAACCCTTTTTTTTACAATCTTAAACCCAAATATTTACCACTCTGTTTCATTCTTTTTCCTAAATTAACATAGACAATACTCAAATTCTTTTACCTCTAATCGGTTTAGATCCAATTTTCAAGCATTCTCTGTAAATTCATTCAAGGTAAGTGCGTTTTCTTGAAATTTTCAATCATTAATTGATTTTTTTAAAGTTTTAATGTAGTTGATTTATTTTGTTTGATGTAAAGCTTTGTTCTTTTTGTTGTGGGAAAGATGGATTTTTGTTAATTGAAGATATGATTTTGAGAGTTGTGTTTTTGAGCTAATTTTCATGCTTAACAAAACGGGAGATGCGACTACTGCGAGAGTGGGAGGGAGATGGGATGGAGTTTGAGAAATGGGAGCATGGAGGGAGACGCGCAGCTACTGGGAGTGGGGAGGAGGGTATTCAAACTAAAAATTCAAAACAAGGCTAAGGTTACTTTACTTAATATAAAAAAAATAATTTTAAAAATAAAAAAAAAACGGGTCCTCTAGATCCGCGGGTCCGGGTCTGGGTATTTTTCTCAGATCCGGATCCGGACCCGTGAATATTAATAGGATCCGGATCCGACCCGGATCCGACGGGTCTATATTTTTAGGACCCAGATCCGTGAAAACGGATACAGATCCACGGATCCGGGTCGGGTCCAGTTGCCATTGCCATCCCTACTTGGACAACAACACTATTTGGTATATATCATTGTGTTGAAGTGGTTATAATTTAAAATCATAGTCATATGCTAGAAATTATGCGTTATGTTGCGATTTTATGCAATTTTCAGCTTTTTTGGCACTTTCGCGCATAAAGTAAAATAAACTTGGTTTGTTTTGCACGAAACTTGCGACACAACACTATTTGGTATGTATTATTGTGTTGAAGTGCTTAGAATTCAGAATCACAGTCATCTGCTAGAAATTACGTGTTAAGTTGCGATTTTATACGTTTTAAAGTTTTTTTGGCACTTTCTCGCATAAAATAGCTTAAACTTTGTTTGTTTGTCTCACAACTTGGCACACAACACTATTTTGTATATATTATTGTGGTGAAGTGGTTAGAATTGAAAATCATAGTCATATGCTACAAATTATGTGTTAAGTGGCGATTTTATGCATTTTTCAGCTTTTTTGGCACTTTCGCGCATAAAGTAACATAAACTTGGTTTGTTTCACACGAAACTTACCACACAACACTATTTGGTGTATATTATTGTTTTGAAGTGTTTAGAATTGAAAATCATAGTCATACGCTTGAAATTACGTGTTAAGTTGCAATTTTATGCATTTTTCAGCTTTTTTGGCACTTTCGCGCATAAAGCAGCTGAAACTTGGTTTGTTTTGCACAGAACTTGGCACATAACACTATTTGGTATATATTATTGTGTTGAAGTGGTTAGAATTGAAAATCATAGTCATATGCTAGATATTACATGTTAAGTTGTGATTTTATACGTTTTCAAACTTTCTTGGCACTTTCGCGCATAAAACAACTCAAAATTGGTTTGTTTTGCATGCAACTTTGCACACAACATTATTTGGTATATATTATTGTGTTGAAGTGGTTAGTTTTGCAAATCCCATTCAGATGTTAGAAATTACGTGTTAAGTTGCGATTTTATACGTTTTTAAGCATTTTTGGCACTTTCGCGCATGATGTTGCGCAAACCTTGTGTGTTTTTCACGCAACTTGGCACACAACACTATTTGGTATATATAAATATTTTGCAGTGGTTATTTATGAAAATCCTAGTCAGATGCTTGAAATTACGTGTTAAGTTGCGATTTTATGCGTATTTAAGCTTTTTTGGCACTTACGTGCATAAAGCGACTCAAACGTGGTGTGTTTTTCACGCAACTTGGCACACAACATTATTTTGTATATAATATTATGTGGAAATTGTTAGAATTGAAAATCATAGTCATATGCTAGAAATTACGTGTTAAGATGCGATTTTATGCGTTTTTAAGCTTTTTTGGCACTTTCGTGTATAAAGCAGCTCAAACTTGGTTTGTTTAGCACGGAAATTGGCACACAACACTATTTGGTATATATTATTGTGTTGAAGTGGTTAGAATTGAATATCATAGTCATATGCTAGAAATTACAAGTTAAGTTGCGATTTTATACGTTTTTAAACTTTCTTGGCACTTTCGCGCATAAATCAGCTTAAACTTGGTTTGTTTTGCACGCAACATTGCACAAAACATTATTTGGTATATATTATTGTGTTGAAGTGGTTAGAACTGAAAATCATAGTCATATGCTAGAAATTACGTGTTAAGTTGCGATTTTAAGCGTTTTTAAGCTTTTTTGGCACTTTCGCGCATAAAGTAGTTCAAACTTGGTTTGTTTTACACGCAACTTGGAACACAACACTATTAGGTATATATTATTATGTTGAAGTGGTTATAATTGAAAATAATAGTCATCTGCTAGATATTACATGTTAAGTTGCGATTTTACACGTTTTCAAACTTTCTTGGCACTTTCGCGCATAAATAAGCTCAAACTTGGTTTGTTTTGCACGCAACTTTGCAGACAACATTATTTGGTATATATTATTGTGTTGAAGTGGTAAGTTTTGAAAAATCTAGTCAGATGCTAGAAATTACGTGTTAAGTTGCGATTTTATGCGTTTTAAAGCTTTTGGCACTTTCGCGCATAAAGCGGCTCAAACTTGGTTTGTTTTGCACGCAACTTGGCAAACAACACTATTAGGTATATATTATTGTGTTGAATTGGTTAGAATCGAAAAATCATAGTAATCTGCTAGAAATTACGTGTTAAGTTGCAATTTTATGCGTTTTAAAGCTTTTTTGGCACTTTTGCGCATAAAGTAGCATAAACTTGGTTTGGTTTGCACGAAACTTGGCAAACAACACTATTTGGTATATGTTATTGTGTTGAAGTGGTTAGAATTGAAAATCATAGTCATATGCTAGAAATTACGTTTTAAGTTGCGATTTTATGCGTTTCTTTTGCTTTTTTGGCACTTTCGCGCATAAAGTAGCTTAAACTTGGTTTGTTTTGCACACAACATGGACCACAACACTATTTGGTATATATTATTGTGTTGAAATGGTTATAATTTAAAATCACAGTCATATGCTAGAAATTATGCGTTATGTTGCGATTTTATGCAATTTTCAGCTTTTTTGGCACTTTCGCGCATAAAGCAAAATAAACTTGGTTTGTTTTGCACGAAACTTACCACACAACACTATTTGGTATATATTATTGTGTTGAACTGTTTAGAATTGAAAATCATAATCATATGCTAGAAATCACGTGTTAAGTTGCGATTTTATGCGTTATTAAAGTCGTTTGGCACTTTCGCGCATAAAGTAGCACAAACTTTGTTTGTTTTGCACGAAACTTGCCACACAACACTATTTGGAATATGTTATTGTGTTGAAGTGCTTAGAATTCAAAATCACAGTCATCTGGTTTAAATTACGTGTTAAGTTGCGATTTATGTGTTTTTAAGCTTTTTTGGCACTTTCTTACATAAAGTAGCTTAAACTTTGTTTGTTTTGCACGCAACACTATTTTGTATATATAATTGTGTTGAAGTGGTTAGAATTAAAAATCATAGTCATATGCTATAAATTATGTGTTAAGTGAGAATTTTATGCATTTTTCAGCTTTTTTTGCACTTTCGTGCATAAAGTAGCATAAACTTGGTTTGTTTTGCACGAAACTTACCACACAACACTATTTGGTGTATATTATTGTGTTGAAATGTTTAGAATTGAAAATCATAGTCTTATGCCAGAAATTACGTGTTAAGTTGCGATTTTATGCGTTTTTCAGCTTTTCTGGCACTTTCGCGCATAAAGTAGCTCAAACTTGATTTGTTTTGCACGCAACTTGGTACACAACACTATTAGATATATATTATTATGTTGAAGTGGTTAGAATTGAAATCATAGTCATCTGCTAGAAATTACATGTTAAGTTGCGATTTTATACGTTTTCAAACTTTCTTGGCACATTAGCGCATAAATCAGCTCAAACATGGTTTGTTTTGCACGCAACTTTGCACTCAACATTATTTGGTATATATTTTTGTTTTGAAGTGATTAGTTTTGAAAATCCTTATCAGATGCTAGAAATTACTTGTTAAGTTGCGATTTTATGCGTTTTAAAGCTTTTTTGGCACTTTCGCGCATAAAGTAGCTCAAACTTGGTTTGTTTCGCACGCAACTTGGCATACAACACTATTAGGTATATATTATTGTGTTGAATTGGTTAGAATCGAAAATCATAGTAATCTGCTAGAAATTACGTGTTAAGTTGCGATTTTAAGCGTTTTAAAGTGTTTTTGGCACTTTTGCGCATAAAGTAGCATAAACTCGGTTCGTTTTGCCACGAATCTTGCCACACAACACTATTTGGTATATATTATTGTGTTGAAGTGGTTAGAATTGAAAATCATAGTCATATGCTAGAAATTACGTTTTTATTGGCCATTCTATGCGTTTTTTTTTTTGCTTTTTTTGCACTTTCGCGCATAAAGTAGCTTAAACTTGGTTTGTTTTGCACACAACTTGGCACATAACGCTATTTGGTATATATTATTGTGTTGAAGGGGTTAGAATTTAAAATCATAGTCATATGCTAGAAATTATGTGTTAAGTGGCGATTTTATGCATTTTTCAATTTTTTTGGCACTTTCACGCATAAAGCAGCTCAAACATGGTTTGTTTTGCACGGAACTTGTCACATAACACTATTTGGTATATATTATTGTGTTTAAGTGGTTAGAATTGAAAATCATAGTCTTATGCCAGAAATTACGTGTTAAGTTGCGATTTTATGCGTTTTTCAGCTTTTTTGGCACTTTCGCGCATAAAGTAGCTCAAACTTGGTTTGTTTTGCACGCAACTTGACACAAAACACTATTAGGTATATATTATTATGTTGAAGTGGTTAGAATTGAAATCATAGTCATCTGGTTGAAATTACATGTTAAGTTGCGATTTTATACGTTTTCAAACTTTCTTGGCACATTCGCGCATAAATCAGCTCAAACTTGGTTTGTTTTGCACGCAACTTTGCACACAACATTATTTGGTATATATTTTTGTTTTGAAGTGATTTGTTTTGAAAATCCTAGTCAAATGCTAGAAATTACTTGTTAAGTTGCGATTTTATGCGTTTTAAAGCTTTTTTAGCAGTTTCGCGCATAAAGCGGCTCAAACTTGGTTTGTTTCGCACGCAAGTTGGCACACAACACTATTAGGTTTATATTATTGTGTTGAATTGGTTAGAATCGAAAATCATAGTAATCTGCTAGAAATTACGTGTTAAGTTGCGATTTTATGCGTTTTAAGGCGTTTTTGGCACTTTTGCGCATAAAGTAGCATGCATAAACTTGGTTCGTTTTGCCACGAAACTTGCCACAAAACACTATTTGGTATATACTATTGTGTTGAAGTGGTTAGAATTGAAAATCATAGTCATATGCTAGAAATTACGTTTTAATTTGCAATTCTATGCGTTTTTTTTGCTTTTTTGGCACTTTCGCGCATAAAGTAGCTTAAACTTGGTTTGTTTTGCACACAACTTGGCACATAATACTATTTGGTATATATTATTGTGTTGAAGTGGTTAGAATTTAAAATCATAGTCATATGCTAGAAATTATGTGTTAACTTGCGATTTTATGCAATTTTAAGCTTTTTTGTCACTTTGGCGCATAAAGTAAAATAAACTTGGTTTGTTTTGCACGAAACTTACCACACAACACTATTTGGTATATATTATTGTGTTGAAGTGTTTAGAATTGCAAATCATAATCATATGCTAGAAATTACGTGTTAAGTTGCGATTTTATGCGTTATTAACCTTTTTTGGCACTTTCGCGCATAAAGTAGCACAAACTTTGTTTGTTTTGCACGAAACTTGCCACACAACACTATTTGGTATAAATTAATGTGTTGAATTGCTTAGAATTCAAAATCACAGTCATCTGCTAGAAATTACGTGTTAAGTTGCGATTTTATATGTTTTTAAGCTTTTATGGCACTTTCTCACATAAAGCAGCCCAAACTTGGTTTGTTTTGCACGGAACATGGCACATAACACTATTTGGTATATATTATTGTGTTGAAGTTGTTAGAATTGAAAACCATAGTCATATGCAAAAAATTACGTGTTAAATTGCGATTTTATGCGTTTTAAAGCTTTTTTGGCACTTTCGAGCATAAAGTAGCTCAAACTTGGTTGTTTTGCACGCAACGTGGCACACAACACTATTAGGTATATATTATTATGTCGAAGTTGTTAGATTTGAAAATCATATTCATCTGTTAGAAATTACGTGTTAAGTTGCAATTTTATGCGTTTTAAAGCTTTTTTTGGCACTTTCGTGCATAAAGCGGCTCAAACGTGGTGTGTTTTTCACGCAACTTGGCACACAACACTATTTGGTGTATATTATTGTTTTGAAGTGTTTAGAATTGAAAATTATTGTCATATGCTTGAAATTACGTGTTAAGTTGCAATTTTATGCATTTTTCAGCTTTTTTGGCACTTTCGCGCATAAAGCAGCTCAAACTTGGTTTGTTTTGCACAGAATTTGGCACATAACACTATTTTGTATATATTATTGTGTTGAAGTGGTTAGAATTGAAAATCATAGTCATATGCAAGAAATTACGTGTTAAGTTGCGATTTTATGCGTTTTTAAGCTTTTTTGGCACTTTCGCGCATAAAGTAGGTCAAACTTGGTTTATTTTGCACGCAACTTGGCACACAACACTATTAGGTTTATATTATTATGTTGAAGTGGTTAGATTTTAAAATCATAGTCATCTGCTAGAAATTAGGTGTTAAGTTGCGAATTTATGCGTTTTAAAGCTTTTTTGGCACTTTCGTGCATAAAGCGGCTCAAACGTGGTGTGTTTTTCACGCAACTTGGCACACAACACTATTTGGTATATATTATTATGTGGAATTTGTTAGAATTGAAAACCATAGTCATATGCTAGAAATTACATGTTAAGATGCGATTTTATGCGTTTTTAAGCTTTCAAGGCACTTTCGTGTATAAAGTAGCTGAAACTTGGCTTGTCTTGCACGCAACTTGGCACACAACACTATTTGGTATATATTATTGTGTTGAAGTGGTTAGAATTGAAAATCATAGTCATATTCTAAAAACTACGTGTTAAGTATCATTTTTATACGTTTTCAAACTTTCTTGGCACTTTCGCGAAAAAATCAGCTCAAACTTGGTTTGTTTTGCACACAACTTTGCACACAACATTATTTGGTAAATATTATTGTTTTGAAGTGGTTAGTTATGAAAATCATAGTCATATGCTAGAAATTACTTGTTAAGTTGCGATTTTATGCGTTTTAAAGCTTTTATGGTTCATTCGTGCATAAAGCGGCTCCAAACGTGGTGTGTTTTTCATGCAACTTGGCACATAACACTATTTGGTATATATTATTATGTGGAAGTTGTTAGAATTTAAAATCATAGTCATACGCTAGAAATTACGTGTTAAGTTGCAATTTTATGCATTTTTTAGCTTTTTTGGCACTTTTGCGCATAAAGTAGCATAAACATGGTTCTTTTTGCACGAAACTTGCCACACAACACTATTTGGTATATATTATTGTGTTGAAGTGGTTAGAATTGAAAATCATAGTCATATGCTAGAAATTACGTTTTAAGTTGCAATTTTATGCATTTTTTAGCTTTTTTGACACTTTCGCGCATAAAGCAGCTCAAACTTTCTTTGTTTTGCACGGAACATGGCACATAACACTATTTGGTATATATTAATGTGTTGAAGTGCTTATAATTTGAAATCATAGTCATATGCTAGAAATTATTTGTTAAGTTCCGATTTTATGCAATTTTCAGCTTTTTTGGCACTTTCGCGCATAAAGTAAAATAAACTTGGTTTGTTTTGCACGAAACTTACCACACAACACTATTTTGTATATGTTATATTGGTGAAGTGGTTAGAATTGAATATCATAGTCATATGCTAGAAATTATGTGTTAAGTGACGATTTTATGCATTTTTCAATTTTTTTGCCACTTTCGCGCATAAAGTAACGTAAACTTGGTTTGTTTTGCACGAAACTTACCACACAACACTATTTGTGGTATTTTATTGTTGTGAAGTGTTTAGAATTGAAAATCATTGTCATATGCTTGAAATTACGTGTTAAGTTGCAAGTTTATCCATTTTTGAGCTTTTTTAGCCCTTTCGCGCATAAAACAGGTCAAACTTGGTTTGTTTTGCACGGAACTTGGCACATAACACTATTTGGTATATATTATTGTGTTGAAGTGGTTAGAATTGAAAATCATAGTCATATGCAAGAAATTACGTTTTAAGTTGCGATTTTATGCGTTTTTAAGCTTTTTTGGCACTATCGCGCATAAAGTAGGTCAAACTTGGTTTATTTTGCACGCAACTTGGCACACAACACTATTAGGTATATATTATTATGTTGAGGTGGTTAGATTTTAAAATCATAGTCATCTGCTAGAAATTACGTGTTAAGTTGCGATTTTATGCGTTTAAAGCATTTTTGGCACTTTCGTGCATAAAGCGGCTCAAACGTGGTGTGTTTTTCACGCAACTTGGCACACAACACTATTTGGTATATATTATTAAGTGGAAGTTGTTAGATTTTAAAATCATAGTCGTATGCTAGAAATTACGTGTACAGATGCGATTTTATGCGTTTTTAAGCTTTCTTGGCACTTTCCCGTTTAAAGCATCTGAAACTTGGTTTGTTTTGCACGCAACTTGGCACACAACAGTATTTGGTATATATTATTGTGTTGAAGTGGTTAGAATTTAAAATCATAGTCATATGCTAGAAACTACGTGTTAAGTAGAAATTTTATACGTTTTTAAACTTTCTTGGCACTTTCGCGCATAAATGAGCTCAAACTTGGTTTGTTTTGCACACAACTCTGCACACAACATTATTTGGTATATATTATTATTTTGAAGTGGTTAGTTTTTAAAATCATATTCATATGCTTGAAATTACGAGTTAAGTTGCGATTTTACGCGTTTTAAAGCTTTTTTGGCACTTTCGTGAATACAGCGGCTCAAACGTTGTGTGTTTTTCACGCAACTTGGCACACATCACTATTTGGTATATATTATTATGTGGAAGTTGTTAGAATTTAAAATCATAGTCATATGCTAGAAATTACGTGTTAAGATGCGATTTTATGCGTTTTTAAGCTTTCTTGCCACTTTCGTGTATGAAGCAGCTGAAACTTGGTGTGTTTTGCATGCAACTTCGCACACAACACTATTTGGTATATATTATTGTGTTGAAGTGGTTAGAATTGAAAATCATAGTCATATGCTAGAAACTACGTGTTAAATAGCAATTTTATACGTTTTAAAACTTTCTTGGCACTTTCGTGCATAAATCAGCTCAAACTTGGTTTGTTTTGCACACAACATTATTTGGTATGTATTATTTTTTTCAAGTGGTTAGTTTTTAAAAACGTAGTCATATGATAGAAATTACGTGTTAAGTTGCGATTTTATGCGATTTTAAGCTTTTTTTGGCACTTTCACACATAAAGCGGCTCAAACTTGGTTTGTTTTGCACGCAACTTGACGCACAACACTATTAGGTATATATTATAGTGTTGAAGTGGTTAGAATCGAAAATCATAGTAATCTGCTAGAAATTACGTGTTAAGTTGCGATTTTATGCATTTTTAAACTTTTTTGGCACTTTCGCGCATATAGTTGCTCAAACTTGGTTTGTTTTGCACGCAACTTGGCACACAACACTATTAGGTATATATATTATGTTGAAGTGGTTAGATTTGAAAATCATAGTCATCTGCAAGAAATCACGTGTTAAGATGCGATTTTATGCGTTTTTATGATTTCCTGGCATCTTCGTGTATAAAGCAGCTGAAACTTGGTTTGTTTTGCACGCAACTTGGCACACAACACTACTTGGTATATATTATTGTGTTGAAGTGGTTAGAATTGAAAATCATAGTCATATGCTAGAAACTACGTGTTAAGTAACAATTTTATACGTTTTTAAACTTTCTTGGCACTTTCTCGCATAAATAAGTTCAAACTTGGTTTGTTTTGCACAGAACTTTGCACACAACATTATTTGGTATATATTATTGTTTTGAAGTGGTTAGATTTTAAAATCATAGTCATCTGCTAGAAATTAGGTGTTAAGTTGCGATTTTATGCGTTTTAAAGCTTTTTTGGTACTTTCGTGCATAAAGCGGCTCAAACGTGGTGTGTTTTTCACGCAACTTGGCACACAACACTATTTGGTATATATTATTATGTGGAACTTGTTAGAATTGAAAATCATAGTCATATGCTAGAAATTACATGTTAAGATGCGATTTTATGCGTTTTTAAGCTTTCATGGCACTTTCGTGTATAAAGTAGCTAAAACTTGGCTTGTTTTGCACGCAACTTGGCACACAACACTATTTGGTATATATTATTGTGTTGAAGTGGTTAGAATTGAAAATCATAGTCATATTCTAGAAACTAAGTGTTAAGTATCGTTTTTATACGTTTTTAAACCTTCTTGGCACTTTCGCGAAAAAATCAGCTCAAACTTGGTTTGTTTTGCACACAACTTTGCACACAACATTATTTGGTAAATATTATTGTTTTGAAGTGGTTAGTTATGAAAATCATAGTCATATGCTAGAAATTACTTGTTAAGTTGCGATTTTATGCGTTTTAAAGCCTTTATGGTTCATTCGTGCATACAGCGGCTCAAACGTGGTGTGTTTTTCATGCAACTTGGCACATAACACTATTTGGTATATATTATTATGTGGAAGTTGTTAGAATTTAAAATCATAGTCATACGCTAGAAATTACGTGTTAAGTTGCAATTTTATGCATTTTTTAGCTTTTTTGGCACTTTTGCGCATAAAGTAGAATAAACATGGTTTTTTTTGCACGAAACTTGCCACACAACACTATTTGGTATATATTATTGTGTTGAAGTGGTTAGAATTGAAAATCATAGTCATATGCTAGAAATTACGTTTTAAGTTGCAATTTTATGCATTTTTTAGCTTTTTTGACACTTTCGCGCATAAAGCAGCTCAAACTTTCTTTGTTTTGCACGGAACATGGCACATAACACTATTTGGTATATATTAATGTGTTGAAGTGGTTATAATTTGAAATCATAGTCATATGCTAGAAATTATTTGTTAAGTTGCGATTTTATGCAATTTTCAGCTTTTTTGGCACTTTCGCGCATAAAGTAAAATAAACTTGGTTTGTTTTGCACGAAACTTACCACACAACACTATTTTGTATATGTTATATTGGTGAAGTGGTTAGAATTGAATATCATAGTCATATGCTAGAAATTATGTGTTAAGTGACGATTTTATGCATTTTTCAATTTTTTTGCCACTTTCGCGCATAAAGTAACGTAAACTTGGTTTGTTTTGCACGAAACTTACCACACAACACTATTTGGTGTATTTTATTGTTTTGAAGTGTTTAGAATTGAAAATCATTGTCATATGCTTGAAATTACGTGTTAAGTTGCAAGTTTATGCATTTTTGAGCTTTTTTAGCCCTTTCGCGCATAAAACAGGTCAAACTTGGTTTGTTTTGCACGGAACTTGGCACATAACACTATTTGGTATATATTATTGTGTTGAAGTGGTTAGAATTGAAAATCATAGTCATATGCAAGAAATTACGTGTTAAGTTGCGATTTTATGCGTTTTTAAGCTTTTTTGGCACTATCGCGCATAAAGTAGGTCAAACTTGGTTTATTTTGCACGCAACTTGGCACACAACACTATTAGGTATATATTATTATGTTGAGGTGGTTAGATTTTAAAATCATAGTCATCTGCTAGAAATTACGTGTGAAGTTGCGATTTTATGCGTTTAAAGCTTTTTTGGCACTTTCGTACATAAAGCGGCTCAAACGTGGTGTGTTTTTCACGCAACTTGGCACACAACACTATTTTGTATATATTATTAAGTGGAAGTTGTTAGATTTTAAAATCATAGTCGTATGCTAGAAATTACGTGTTCAGATGCGATTTTATGCGTTTTTAAGCTTTCTTGGCACTTTCCCGTTTAAAGCATCTGAAACTTGGTTTGTTTTGCACGCAACTTGGCACACAACAGTATTTGGTATATATTATTGTGTTGAAGTGGTTAGAATTTAAAATCATAGTCATATGCTAGAAACTACGTGTTAAGTAGAAATTTTATACGTTTTTAAACTTTCTTGGCACTTTCGCGCATAAATGAGCTCAAACTTGGTTTGTTTTGCACACAACTCTGCACACAACATTATTTGGTATATATTATTATTTTGAAGTGGTTAGTTTTTAAAATCATAGTCATATGCTAGAAATTACGAGTTAAGTTGCGATTTTACGCGTTTTAAAGCTTTTTTGGCACTTTCGTGAATACAGCGGCTCAAACGTTGTGTGTTTTTCACACAACTTGGCACACATCACTATTTGGTATATATTATTATGTGGAAGTTGTTAGAATTTAAAATCATAGTCATATGCTAGAAATTACGTGTTAAGATGCGATTTTATGCGTTTTTAAGCTTTCTTGCCACTTTCGTGTATGAAGCAGCTGAAACTTGGTGTGTTTTGCATGCAACTTCGCACACAACACTATTTGGTATATATTATTGTGTTGAAGTGGTTGGAATTGAAAATCATAGTCATATGCTAGAAACTACGTGTTAAATAGCAATTTTATACGTTTTAAAAACTTTTTGGCACTTTCGTGCATAAATCAGCTCAAACTTGGTTTGTTTTGCACACAACTTTGCACACAACATTATTTGGTATGTATTATTTTTTTCAAGTGGTTAGTTTTTAAAAACGTAGTCATATGATAGAAATTACGTGTTAAGTTGCGATTTTATGCGATTTTAAGCTTTTTTTGGCACTTTCACGCATAAAGCGGCTCAAACTTGGTTTGTTTTGCACGCAACTTGACACACAACACTATTAGGTATATATTATAGTGTTGAAGTGGTTAGAATCGAAAATCATAGTAATCTGCTAGAAATTACGTGTTAAGTTGCGATTTTATGCATTTTAAAAATTTTTTGGCACTTTCGCGCATATAGTTGCTCAAACTTGGTTTGTTTTGCACGCAACTTGGCACACAACACTATTAGGTATATATATTATGTTGAAGTGGTTAGATTTGAAAATCATAGTCATCTGCAAGAAATCACGTGTTAAGATGCGATTTTATGCGTTTTTAAGATTTCCTGGCATCTTCGTGTATAAAGCAGCTGAAACTTGGTTTGTTTTGCACGCAACTTGGCACACAACACTACTTGGTATATATTATTGTGTTGAAGTGGTTAGAATTGAAAATCATAGTCATATGCTAGAAACTACGTGTTAAGTAACAATTTTATACGTTTTTAAACTTTCTTGGCACTTTCTCGCATAAATAAGTTCAAACTTGGTTTGTTTTGCACAGAACTTTGCACACAACATTATTTGGTATATATTATTGTTTTAAAAGTGGTTAGATTTTAAAATCATAGTCATCTGCTAGAAATTAGGTGTTAAGTTGCGATTTTATGCGTTTTAAAGCTTTTTTGGTACTTTCGTGCATAAAGCGGCTCAAACGTGGTGTGTTTTTCACGCAACTTGGCACACAACACTATTTGGTATATATTATTATGTGGAACTTGTTAGAATTGAAAATCATAGTCATATGCTAGAAATTACATGTTAAGATGCGATTTTATGCGTTTTTAAGCTTTCATGGCACTTTCGTGTATAAAGTAGCTAAAACTTGGCTTGTTTTGCACGCAACTTGGCACACAACACTATTTGGTATATATTATTGTGTTGAAGTGGTTAGAATTGAAAATCATAGTCATATTCTAGAAACTAAGTGTTAAGTATCGTTTTTATACGTTTTTAAACCTTCTTGGCACTTTCGCGAAAAAATCAGCTCAAACTTGGTTTGTTTTGCACACAACTTTGCACACAACATTATTTGGTAAATATTATTGTTTTGAAGTGGTTAGTTATGAAAATCATAGTCATATGCTAGAAATTACTTGTTAAGTTGCGATTTTATGCGTTTTAAAGCCTTTATGGTTCATTCGTGCATACAGCGGCTCAAACGTGGTGTGTTTTTCATGCAACTTGGCACATAACACTATTTGGTATATATTATTATGTGGAAGTTGTTAGAATTTAAAATCATAGTCATACGCTAGAAATTACGTGTTAAGTTGCAATTTTATGCATTTTTTAGCTTTTTTGGCACTTTTGCGCATAAAGTAGAATAAACATGGTTTTTTTTTGCACGAAACTTGCCACACAACACTATTTGGTATATATTATTGTGTTGAAGTGGTTAGAATTGAAAATCATAGTCATATGCTAGAAATTACGTTTTAAGTTGCAATTTTATGCATTTTTTAGCTTTTTTGACACTTTCGCGCATAAAGCAGCTCAAACTTTCTTTGTTTTGCACGGAACATGGCACATAACACTATTTGGTATATATTAATGTGTTGAAGTGGTTATAATTTGAAATCATAGTCATATGCTAGAAATTATTTGTTAAGTTGCGATTTTATGCAATTTTCAGCTTTTTTGGCACTTTCGCGCATAAAGTAAAATAAACTTGGTTTGTTTTGCACGAAACTTACCACACAACACTATTTTGTATATGTTATATTGGTGAAGTGGTTAGAATTGAATATCATAGTCATATGCTAGAAATTATGTGTTAAGTGACGATTTTATGCGTTTTTCAATTTTTTTGCCACTTTCGCGCATAAAGTAACGTAAACTTGGTTTGTTTTGCACGAAACTTACCACACAACACTATTTCGTGTATTTTATTGTTTTGAAGTGTTTAGAATTGAAAATCATTGTCATATGCTTGAAATTACGTGTTAAGTTGCAAGTTTATGCATTTTTGAGCTTTTTTAGCCCTTTCGCGCATAAAACAGGTCAAACTTGGTTTGTTTTGCTCGGAACATGGCACATAACACTATTTGGTATATATTATTGTGTTGAAGTGGTTAGAATTGAAAATCATAGTCATATGCAAGAAATTACGTGTTAAGTTGCGATTTTATGCGTTTTTAAGCTTTTTTGGCACTATCGCGCATAAAGTAGGTCAAACTTGGTTTATTTTGCACGCAACTTGGCACACAACACTATTAGGTATATATTATTATGTTGAGGTGGTTAGATTTTAAAATCATAGTCATTTGCTAGAAATTACGTGTTAAGTTGCGATTTTATGCGTTTAAAGCTTTTTTGGCACTTTCGTACATAAAGCGGCTCAAACGTGGTGTGTTTTTCACGCAACTTGGCACACAACACTATTTGGTATATATTATTAAGTGGAAGTTGTTAGATTTTAAAATCATAGTCGTATGCTAGAAATTACGTGTTCAGATGCGATTTTATGCGTTTTTAAGCTTTCTTGGCACTTTCCCGTTTAAAGCATCTGAAACTTGGTTTGTTTTGCACGCAACTTGGCACACAACAGTATTTGGTATATATTATTGTGTTGAAGTGGTTAGAATTTAAAATCATAGTCATATGCTAGAAACTACGTGTTAAGTAGAAATTTTATACGTTTTTAAACTTTCTTGGCACTTTCGCGCATAAATGAGCTCAAACTTGGTTTGTTTTGCACACAACTCTGCACACAACATTATTTGGTATATATTATTATTTTGAAGTGGTTAGTTTTTAAAATCATAGTCATATGCTAGAAATTACGAGTTAAGTTGCGATTTTACGCGTTTTAAAGCTTTTTTGGCACTTTCGTGAATACAGCGGCTCAAACGTTGTGTGTTTTTCACGCAACTTGGCACACATCACTATTTGGTATATATTATTATGTGGAAGTTGTTAGAATTTAAAATCATAGTCATATGCTAGAAATTACGTGTTAAGATGCGATTTTATGCGTTTTTAAGCTTTCTTGCCACTTTCGTGTATGAAGCAGCTGAAACTTGGTGTGTTTTGCATGCAACTTCGCACACAACACTATTTGGTATATATTATTGTGTTGAAGTGGTTAGAATTGAAAATCATAGTCATATGCTAGAAACTACGTGTTAAATAGCAATTTTATACGTTTTAAAACTTTCTTGGCACTTTCGTGCATAAATCAGCTCAAACTTGGTTTGTTTTGCACACAACTTTGCACACAACATTATTTGGTATGTATTATTTTTTTCAAGTGGTTAGTTTTTAAAAACGTAGTCATATGATAGAAATTACGTGTTAAGTTGCGATTTTATGCGATTTTAAGCTTTTTTTGGCACTTTCACGCATAAAGCGGCTCAAACTTGGTTTGTTTTGCACGCAACTTGACACACAACACTATTAGGTATATATTATAGTGTTGAAGTGGTTAGAATCGAAAATCATAGTAATCTGCTAGAAATTACGTGTTAAGTTGCGATTTTATGCATTTTTAAACTTTTTTGGCACTTTCGCGCATATAGTTGCTCAAACTTGGTTTGTTTTGCACGCAACTTGGCACACAACACTATTAGGTATATATATTATGTTGAAGTGGTTAGATTTGAAAATCATAGTCATCTGCAAGAAATCACTTGTTAAGATGCGATTTTATGCGTTTTTAAGATTTCCTGGCATCTTCGTGTATAAAGCAGCTGAAACTTGGTTTGTTTTGCACGCAACTTGGCACACAACACTACTTGGTATATATTATTGTGTTGAAGTGGTTAGAATTTAAAATCATAGTCATATGCTAGAAACTACGTGTTAAGTAACAATTTTATACGTTTTTAAACTTTCTTGGCACTTTCTCGCATAAATAAGTTCAAACTTGGTTTGTTTTGCACAGAACTTTGCACACAACATTATTTGGTATATATTATTGTTTTGAAGTGGTTAGATTTTAAAATCATAGTCATCTGCTAGAAATTAGGTGTTAAGTTGCGATTTTATGCGTTTTAAAGCTTTTTTGGTACTTTCGTGCATAAAGCGGCTCAAACGTGGTGTGTTTTTCACGCAACTTGGCACACAACACTATTTGGTATATATTATTATGTGGAACTTGTTATAATTGAAAATCATAGTCATATGCTAGAAATTACATGTTAAGATGCGATTTTATGCGTTTTTAAGCTTTCATGGCACTTTCGTGTATAAAGTAGCTAAAACTTGGCTTGTTTTGCACGCAACTTGGCACACAACACTATTTGGTATATATTATTGTGCTGAAGTGGTTAGAATTGAAAATCATAGTCATATTCTAGAAACTAAGTGTTAAGTATCGTTTTTATACGTTTTTAAACCTTCTTGGCACTTTCGCGAAAAAATCAGCTCAAACTTGGTTTGTTTTGCACACAACTTTGCACACAACATTATTTGGTAAATATTATTGTTTTGAAGTGGTTAGTTATGAAAATCATAGTCATATGCTAGAAATTACTTGTTAAGTTGCGATTTTATGCGTTTTTAAAGCTTTTATGGTTCATTCGTGCATAAAGCGGCTCAAACGTGGTGTGTTTTTCATGCAACTTGGCACATAACACTATTTGGTATATATTATTATGTGGAAGTTGTTAGAATTTAAAATCATAGTTATACGCTAGAAATTACGTGTTAAGTTGCAATTTTATGCATTTTTTAGCTTTTTTGGCACTTTTGCGCATAAAGTAGAATAAACATGGTTCTTTTTGCACGAAACTTGCCACACAACACTATTTGGTATATATTATTGTGTTGAAGTGGTTAGAATTGAAAATCATAGTCATATGCTAGAAATTACGTTTTAAGTTGCAATTTTATGCATTTTTTAGCTTTTTTGACACTTTCGCGCATAAAGCAGCTCAAACTTTCTTTGTTTTGCACGGAACATGGCACATAACACTATTTGGTATATATTAATGTGTTGAAGTGGTTATAATTTGAAATCATAGTCATATGCTAGAAATTATTTGTTAAGTTGCGATTTTATGCAATTTTCAGCTTTTTTGGCACTTTCGCGCATAAAGTAAAATAAACTTGGTTTGTTTTGCACGAAACTTACCACACAACACTATTTTGTATATGTTATATTGGTGAAGTGGTTAGAATTGAATATCATAGTCATATGCTAGAAATTATGTGTTAAGTGACGATTTTATGCATTTTTCAATTTTTTTGCCACTTTCGCGCATAAAGTAACGTAAACTTGGTTTGTTTTGCACGAAACTTACCACACAACACTATTTGGTGTATTTTATTGTTTTGAAGTGTTTAGAATTGAAAATCATTGTCATATGCTTGAAATTACGTGTTAAGTTGCAAGTTTATGCATTTTTGAGCTTTTTTAGCCCTTTCGCGCATAAAACAGGTCAAACTTGGTTTGTTTTGCTCGGAACATGGCACATAACACTATTTGGTATATATTATTGTGTTGAAGTGGTTAGAATTGAAAATCATAGTCATATGCAAGAAATTACGTGTTAAGTTGCGATTTTATGCGTTTTTAAGCTTTTTTGGCACTATCGCGCATAAAGTAGGTCAAACTTGGTTTATTTTGCACGCAACTTGGCACACAACACTATTAGGTATATATTATTATGTTGAGGTGGTTAGATTTTAAAATCATAGTCATCTGCTAGAAATTACGTGTTAAGTTGCGATTTTATGCGTTTAAAGCTTTTTTGGCACTTTCGTACATAAAGCGGCTCAAACGTGGTGTGTTTTTCACGCAACTTGGCACACAACACTATTTGGTATATATTATTAAGTGGAAGTTGTTAGATTTTAAAATCATAGTCGTATGCTAGAAATTACGTGTTCAGATGCGATTTTATGCGTTTTTAAGCTTTCTTGGCACTTTCCCGTTTAAAGCATCTGAAACTTGGTTTGTTTTGCACGCAACTTGGCACACAACAGTATTTGGTATATATTATTGTGTTGAAGTGGTTAGAATTTAAAATCATAGTCATATGCTAGAAACTACGTGTTAAGTAGAAATTTTATACGTTTTTAAACTTTCTTGGCACTTTCGCGCATAAATGAGCTCAAACTTGGTTTGTTTTGCACACAACTCTGCACACAACATTATTTGGTATATATTATTATTTTGAAGTGGTTAGTTTTTAAAATCATAGTCATATGCTAGAAATTACGAGTTAAGTTGCGATTTTACGCGTTTTAAAGCTTTTTTGGCACTTTCGTGAATACAGCGGCTCAAACGTTGTGTGTTTTTCACGCAACTTGGCACACATCACTATTTGGTATATATTATTATGTGGAAGTTGTTAGAATTTAAAATCATAGTCATATGCTAGAAATTACGTGTTAAGATGCGATTTTATGCGTTTTTAAGCTTTCTTGCCACTTTCGTGTATGAAGCAGCTGAAACTTGGTGTGTTTTGCATGCAACTTCGCACACAACACTATTTGGTATATATTATTGTGTTGAAGTGGTTAGAATTGAAAATCATAGTCATATGCTAGAAACTACGTGTTAAATAGCAATTTTATACGTTTTAAAACTTTCTTGGCACTTTCGTGCATAAATCAGCTCAAACTTGGTTTGTTTTGCACACAACTTTGCACACAACATTATTTGGTATGTATTATTTTTTTCAAGTGGTTAGTTTTTAAAAACGTAGTCATATGATAGAAATTACGTGTTAAGTTGCGATTTTATGCGATTTTAAGCTTTTTTTGGCACTTTCACGCATAAAGCGGCTCAAACTTGGTTTGTTTTGCACGCAACTTGACACACAACACTATTAGGTATATATTATAGTGTT
>NC_080053.1:21323467-21359786 GCF_026212465.1 Amaranthus tricolor
TCCAAATAGAGTTTTGTGCCAAGTTTCGTGCAAAACAAACAAAATTTGAGCTACTTTGTGCACAAAAGTGCCAAAAACGCTAAAACACCCTTAAAATCGCAACTTAACATGTAATTTCTTGCATATGACTATAATATTCTATTCTAACCACTTCAACACAATAATATATAACAAAAAGAGTTTTGTGGCAAGTTTCGTGCAAAACAAACCAAGTTTGAGCTACTTTATGCGCAAAAGGGCCAAAAAACGCTTAAAAACCCTTAAAATCGCAACTTAACACGTAATTTGTAGCATATGACTATGATTTTATATTCTAACCACTTCAACACAATAATATATACCAAAAAGTGTTGTGTGTCACGTTTCGTGCAAAACAAACCAAGTTTGAGCTACTATATGAGCAAAAGTGAAAAAAATGCTTAAAAACCCTTAAAATCGCAACTTAACGCTTAATTTCTAGCATATGACTATGATTTTAAATTCTAACCACTTCAACACATTAATATATACCAAAAAGTGTTGTGTGCCAAGCTTCGTGCAAAACCAACCAAGTTTGAGCTACTTTTATGAGCAAAAGTGCAAAAAACGCTTAAAAACCCTGAAAATCGCAACTTAACATGTAATTTGTAGCATATGACTATGATTTTCAATTCTTACCACTTCAACACAATAATATATTCCAAATAGAGTTTTGTGCCAAGTTTCGTGCAAAACAAACAAAGTTTGAGCTTCTTTGTGCACAAAAGTGCCAAAAACGCTAAAACACCCTTAAAATCGCAACTTAACATGTAATTTCTTGCATATGACCATAATATTCTATTCTAACCACTTCAACACAATAATATATACCAAAAAGAGTTTTGTGGCAAGTTTCGTGCAAAACAAACCAAGTTTCAGCTACTTTATGCGCAAAAGGGCCAAAAACGCTTAAAAAACCCTTAAAATCGCAACTTAACACGTAATTTGTAGCACATGACTATGATTTTAAATTCTAACCACTTCAACACAATAATATGTACCAAATAGTGTTGTCTGTCAAGTTTCATGCAAAACAAACCAAGTTTGAGCTACTTTATGCGCAAAAGTGCCAAAAACGCTATCAAACCTTTAAAATGGCAACTTAACACTTAATTTCTAGCATACGAATATGATTTTAAATTCTAACCACTTCAACACAATAATATATACCGAAAAGTGCTGTGTGCCAAGCTTCGTGCAAAAGAAACCAAGTTTGATCTACTTTATGAGCAAAAGTGCAAAAAAACGCTTAAAAAACCCTGAAAATCGCAACTTAACACGTAATTTTTAGCATATGACTATCATTTTCATTTCTAACCACTTCAACACAATAATATATTCCAAATAGTGTTGTGTGCCAAGTTTCATGCAAAACAAACCATGTTTGTGCTACTTTATGCGCAACAGTGCCAAAAATGCTTAAAAACCCTTAAAATCGCAACTTAACGCTTAATTTCTAGCATATGACTATGATTTTAAATTCTAACCACTTCAACACATTAATATATACCAAAAAGTGTTGTGTGCCAAGCTTCGTGCAAAACAAACCAAGTTTGAGCTACTTTATGAGCAAAAGTGCAAAAAAACGCTTAAAAACCCTGAAAATCGCAACTTAACATGTAATTTGTAGCATATGACTATGATTTTCAATTCTTACCACTTCAACATAATAATATATTCCAAATAGAGTTTTGTGCCAAGTTTCGTGCAAAACAAACCATTTTTAAGCTACTTTATGCACAAAAGTGCAAAAAAATGCTTATAAACCCTTAAAATCGCAACTTAAAACGTAATTTATAGCATATGACTATGATTTTCAATTCTAACCACTTCAACACAATAATATATACCAAAAAGAGTTTTGTGGCAAGTTTCGTGCAAAACAAACCAAGTTTGAGCTACTTTATGCGCAAAAGGGCCAAAAACGCTTAAAACCCTTAAAATCGCAACTTAACACGTAATTTGTAGCATATGACTATGATTTTATATTCTAACCACTTTAACACAATAATATATACCAAAAAGTGTTGTGTGTCAAGTTTCGTGCAAAACAACCAAAGTTTGAGCTACTATATGAGCAAAAGTGAAAAAAACGCTTAAAAAACCCTTAAAATCGCAACTTAACACGTAATTTATAGCATATGAGTATGATTTTCAATTATGGCCACTTCAACACAATAATATATACCAAATAGTGTTGTGTGTAAAGTTTCGTGCAAAAGAAACCACGTTTGAGCTACTTTATGCGCAAAAGTGCCCAAAATGCTTAAAAACCCTTAAAATCGCAACTTAACACGTAATTTATAGCACATGACTATGATTTTCAATTCTAACCACTTCAACACAATAATATGTACCAAATAGTGTTGTGTGCCAAGTTTCGTGCAAAACAAACCAAGTTTGAGCTACTTTATGCGCAAAAGTGCCAAAAACGCTGTAAAACCTTTAAAATAGCAACTTAACACTTAATTTCTAGCATACGAATATGATTTTAAATTCTAACCACTTCAACACAATAATATATACCAAAAAGTGCTGTGTGCCAAGCTTCGTGCAAAACAAACCAAGTTTGATCTACTTTATGAGCAAAAGTGCCAAAAACGCTTAAAAACCCTGAAAATCGCAACTTAACACGTAATTTTTAGCATATGACTATCATTTTCAATTCTAACCACTTCAACACAAAAATATATTCCAAATAGTGTTGTGTGCCAAGTTTCGTGCAAAACAAACCAAGTTTGAGCTACTTTATGAGCAAAAGTGAAAAAAAAACGCTTAAAAACCCTTAAAATCGAAACTTAACACGTAATTTTTAGCATATGACTATGATTTTAAATTCTAACCACTTCAACACAATAATATATTCCAAATAGTGTTGTGTGCCAAGTTTCGTGCAAAAAAAAACCATGTTTGTGCTACTTTATGAGCAAAAGTGCAAAAAAACGCTTAAAAACCCTGAAAATCGCAACTTAACATGTAATTTGTAGCATATGACTATGATTTTCAATTCTTACCACTTCAACACAATAATATATTCCAAATAGAGTTTTGTGCCAAGTTTCGTGCAAAACAAACAAAGTTTGAGCTTCTTTGTGCACAAAAGTGCCAAAAACGCTAAAACACCCTTAAAATCGCAACTTAACATGTAATTTCTTGCATATGACTATAATATTCTATTCTAACCACTTCAACACAATAATATATACCAAAAAGAGTTTTGTGGCAAGTTTCGTGCAAAACAAACCAAGTTTCAGCTACTTTATGCGCAAAAGGGCCAAAAACGCTTAAAAAACCCTTAAAATCGCAACTTAACACGTAATTTGTAGCATATGAGTATGATTTTATATTCTAACCACTTCAACACAATAATATATACCAAAAAGTGTTGTGTGTCAAATTTCGTGCAAAACAAACCAAGTTTGAGCTACTATATGAGCAAAAGTGAAAAAAAAACGCTAAAAAACCCTTAAAATCGCAATTTAACACGTAATTTGTACCATATGACTATGATTTTCAATTCTGGCCACTTCAACACAATAATATATACCAAATAGTGTTGTATGAAAAGTTTCGTGCAAAACAAACCACGTTTGAGCTACTTTATGCGCAAAAGTGCCCGAAATGCTTAAAAACCCTTAAAATCGCAACTTAACACGTAATTTGTAGCACATGACTATGATTTTAAATTCTAACCACTTCAACACAATAATATGTACCAAATAGTGTTGTCTGTCAAGATTCATGCAAAACAAACCAAGTTTGAGCTACTTTATGCGCAAAAGTGCCAAAAACGCTATCAAACCTTTAAAATGGCAACATAACACTTAATTTCTAGCATACGAATATGATTTTAAATTCTAACCACTTCAACACAATAATATATACCGAAAAGTGCTGTGTGCCAAGCTTCGTGCAAAAGAAACCAAGTTTGATCTACTTTATGAGCAAAAGTGCAAAAAAACGCTTAAAAACCCTGAAAATCGCAACTTAACACGTAATTTTTAGCATATGACTATCATTTTCATTTCTAACCACTTCAACACAATAATATATTCCAAATAGTGTTGTGTGCCAAGTTTCATGCAAAACAAACCATGTTTGTGCTACTTTATGCGCAACAGTGCCAAAAATGCTTAAAAACCCTTAAAATCGCAACTTAACGCTTAATTTCTAGCATATGACTATGATTTTAAATTCTAACCACTTCAACACATTAATATATACCAAAAAGTGTTGTGTGCCAAGCTTCGTACAAAACAAACCAAGTTTGAGCTACTTTATGAGCAAAAGTGCAAAAAAACGCTTAAAAACCCTGAAAATCGCAACTTAACATGTAATTTGTAGCATATGACTATGATTTTCAATTCTTACCACTTCAACATAATAATATATTCCAAATAGAGTTTTGTGCCAAGTTTCGTGCAAAACAAAGCATGTTTGAGCTACTTTATGCACAAAAGTGCAAAAAATGCTTATAAACCCTTAAAATCGCAACTTAAAACGTAATTTATAGCATATGACTATGATTTTCAATTCTAACCACTTCAACACAATAATATATACCAAAAAGAGTTTTGTGGCAAGTTTCGTGCAAAACAAACCAAGTTTGAGCTACTTTATGCGCAAAAGGGCCAAAAACGCTTAAAACCCTTAAAATCGCAACTTAACACGTAATTTGTAGCATATGACTATGATTTTATATTCTAACCACTTTAACACAATAATATATACCAAAAAGTGTTGTGTGTCAAGTTTCGTGCAAAACAACCAAAGTTTGAGCTACTATATGAGCAAAAGTGAAAAAAAACGCTTAAAAAACCCTTAAAATCGCAACTTAACACGTAATTTATAGCATATGAGTATGATTTTCAATTATGGCCACTTCAACACAATAATATATACCAAATAGTGTTGTGTGTAAAGTTTCGTGCAAAAGAAACCACGTTTGAACTACTTTATGCGCAAAAGTGCCCAAAATGCTTAAAAACCCTTAAAATCGCAACTTAACACGTAATTTATAGCACATGACTATGATTTTCAATTCTAACCACTTCAACACAATAATATGTACCAAATAGTGTTGTGTGCCAAGTTTCGTGCAAAACAAACCAAGTTTGAGCTACTTTATGCGCAAAAGTGCCAAAAACGCTGTAAAACCTTTAAAATAGCAACTTAACACTTAATTTCTAGCATACGAATATGATTTTAAATTCTAACCACTTCAACACAATAATATATACCAAAAAGTGCTGTGTGCCAAGCTTCGTGCAAAACAAACCAAGTTTGATCTACTTTATGAGCAAAAGTGCCAAAAACGCTTAAAAACCCTGAAAATCGCAACTTAACACGTAATTTTTAGCATATGACTATCATTTTCAATTCTAACCACTTCAACACAAAAATATATTCCAAATAGTGTTGTGTGCCAAGTTTCGTGCAAAACAAACCAAGTTTGAGCTACTTTATGAGCAAAAGTGAAAAAAAAACGCTTAAAAACCCTTAAAATCGAAACTTAACACGTAATTTTTAGCATATGACTATGATTTTCAATTCTAACCACTTCAACACAATAATATATTCCAAATAGTGTTGTGTGCCAAGTTTCGTGCAAAAAAAACCATGTTTGTGCTACTTTATGCGCAAAAGTGCCAAAAACACTTAAAAACCCTTAAAATCGAAACTTAACACGTAATTTCTAGCATATGACTATGATTTTCAATTCTAACCACTTCAACACAATAATATATACCAAAAAGTGTTGTGTGCCAAGTTTCATGCAAAACAAACCAAGTATGAGCTACTATATGAGCAAAAGTGAAAAAAACGCTTAAAAAACCCTTAAAATCGCAACTTAACACGTAATTTGTAGCATATGACAATGATTTCAAATTCTAACCTCTTCAACACAATAATATATACAAAATAGTGTTGTGTGCAAAGTTTCGTGCAAAACAAACCACGTTTGAGCTACTTTATGCGCAAAAGTGCCAAAATGCTTAAAAAACCCTTAAAATCGCAACTTAACACGTAGTTTCTTGCATATGACTATAATTTTCTATCTAACCTCTTCAACACAATAATATATACCAAAAAGAGTTTTGTGGCAAGTTTCGTGGAAAACAAACCAAGTTTGAGCTACTTTATGCGCAAAAGTGCTTAAAACCCCTTAAAATCGCAACTTAACACGTAATACTAGCATAAAACTATTATTTTCAATTCTAAGAACTTCAACACAATAATATATACCAAATAATGTTGTGTGCCATGTTTCGTGCAAAACAAACAAAGTTTGAGCTACTTTGTGCACAAAAGTGCCAAAAACCCTTAAAAACCCTTAAAATCGCAATTTAACACGTAATTTCTTGCATATGACTATAATTTTCAATTCTCTCCACTTCAACACAATAATATACTAAAAAGGGTTTTGTGGCAAGTTTCGTGCAAAACAAACCAAGTTTGAGCTACTTTATGCATAAAAGGGCCAAAAACGCTTAAAAACCCTTTAAATCACAACTTAACACGTAATTTGTAGCATATGACTATGATTTTCAATTCTAACCACTTCAACACAATAATATATACCAAATAGTGTTGTGTGCCATGTTTCGTGCAAAACAAATAAAGTTTGAGCTACTTTGTGCACAAAAGTGCAAAAACCGCTTCAAAACCCTTAAAATCGCAACTTAACACGTCATTTCTTGCATATGACTATAATTTTAAATTCTAACCACTTCAACACAATAAAATATACCAAAAAGAGTTTTGTGGCAAGTTTCGTGCAAAACAAACCAATTTTGAGCTATTTATGCGCAAAAGGGCCGAAAATGCTTAAAAAACCCTTAAAATCGCAACTTAACATGTAATTTCTATCACTTGACTATGATTTTCAATACTAACCACTTCAAGACAATAATATATACCAAAAAGTGTTGTGTACCATGTTTCGTGCAAAACAAACCAAGTTTGCTACTTTATGAGCAAAAGTGAAAAAAACGCTTAAAAACCCCTTAAAATCGCAACTTAACACGTAATTTGTAGCATATGACTATGATTTTTAATTCTAACCACTTCAACACAATAATATATACCAAATAGTGTTGTGTGTAAAGTTTCATGCAAAACAAACCATGTTTGAGCTACTTTATGCTCAAAAGTGCCAAAAACACTTAAAAAACCCTTAAAAATCGCAACTTAACACGTAATTTGTAGCATATGACTCTTATTTTCAATTCTAACCACTTCAACACAAAAATATATACCAAATAGTGTTGTGTGCCATGATTCGTGCAAAATAAACCAAGTTTGAGCTACTTTATGAGCAAAAGTGCAAAAAAACGCTTAAAAATCTTTAAAATCGCAACTTAACACGTAATTTGTAGCATATGACTATGATTTTCAAGTCTAACATCTTCAACACAATAATATATACCAAATAATGTTGTGTGCCATTTTCGTGCAAAACAAATCAAGTTTGAGCTACTTTATGAGCAAAAGTGCAAAAAAGGCATAAAAACCCTAAAAATCGCAACTTAACACGTAATTTGTAGCACATGACTAAATTCTAACCACTTCAATAAAATAATATATACCAAATAGCGTTGTGTGCCATGTTTCGTGCAAAACAAACCAAGTTTGAGCTACTTTATGAGGAAAAGTTTAAAAAACGCTAAAAAAACCCTTAAAATCGCAACTTAACACGTAATTTCTTGCATATGACGATAATTTTCTATTTTAACCACTTCAGCACAATAATATATACCAAAAAGAGTTTTTTGGCAAGTTTTGTGCAAAACGAACCAAGTTTGAGCTACTTTATGCGCAGAAGGGCTAAACACGCTTTAAAACCCTTAAAATCGCAACTTAACACGTAATTTGTAGCATATGACTATGATTTTCAATTGTAACCACCTCAACACAATAAGATATACCAAATAGTGTTGTGTGCTAAGTTTCGTGCAAAACAAACCAAGTGTGAGCTACTTTATGAGGAAAAGTTCAAAAAAACGCTTAAAAACCCTTAAAATCGCAACTTAACACGTAATTTGTAGCATATGACTATGATTTTCATTTCTACCCACTCCCACACAATAATATATACCAAATAGTGTTGTTTGCAACGTTTCGTGCAAAACAAACCATGTTGTGTGCCATTTTCGTGCAAAACAAATCAAGTTTGAGCTACTTTATGAGCAAAAGTGCAAAAAAGGCATAAAAACCCTATAAATCGCAACTTAACACGTAATTTGTAGCACATGACTAAATTCTAACCACTTCAATAAAATAATATATACCAAATAGTGTTGTGTGCCATGTTTCGTGCAAAACAAACCAAGTTTGAGCTACTTTATGAGGAAAAGTTCAAAAAACGCTAAAAAAAACCCTTAAAATCGTAACTTAACACGTAATTTCTTTCATATGACTATAATTTTCTATTCTAACCACTTCAACACAGTAATATATAGCAAAAAGAGTTTTGTGGCAAGTTTCGTGCCAAACAAACCAAGTTTGAGCTACTTTATGCGCAAAAGGGCCAAAAACGCTTAAAAACACTTAAAATCGCAACTTAACACGTAATTTCTAGCATATAACTATGATTTTCAAATCTAACCACTTCAACACAATAATGTATACCAAAAAGTGTTGTGTGCCAAGTTTATTGCAAAATAAACAAAGTTTGAGCTACTATATGAGCAAAAGTGAAAAAAATGCTTAAAAACCCTTAAAATCGCAACTTATCACGTAATTTGTAGCATATGACTATGATTTTCAATTCTAACTACTTCAACACAATAATATATACCAAGAAGTGTTGTGTGCACAGTTTCGTGCAAAACAAACCATGCTTGAGCTACTTTATGCACAAAAGTGCCAAAAACACTTAAAAACCCTTAAAATCGCAACTTAACACGTAATTTGTAGCATATGACTCTTATTTTCTATTCTAACCACTTCCACACAATAATATATACCAAAAAGAGTTTTGTGGCAAGTTTCGTGCAAAACAAACCAAGTTTGAGCTACTTTATGCGCAAAAGGGCCAAAAAAAACGCTTAAAAACCCTTAAAATCGCAACTTAACACGTAATTTCTAGCATATGACTATGATTTTCAATTCTAACCACTTCAACACAATAATATATACAAAAAAGTGTTGTGTGCCAAGTTTCGTGCAAAACAAACCAAGTATGAGCTACTATATGAGCAAAAGTGAAAAAAAAAACGCTTAAAAAACCCTTAAAATCGCAACTTAACACGTAATTTGTAGCATATGACAATGATTTCAAATTCTAACCTCTTCAACACAATAATATATACAAAATAGTGTTGTGTGCAAAGTTTCATGCAAAACAAACCATGTTTGAGCTACTTTATGCGCAAAAGTGCCAAAAATGCTTAAAAACCCTTAAAATCAAAACTTAACACGTAGTTTCTTGCATATGACTATAATTTTCTACCTAACCACTTCAACACAATAATATATACCAAAAAGAGTTTTGTGGCATGTTTCGCGCAAAACAAACCATGTTTGAGCTACTTTATGCGCAAAAGGGCCAAAAATGCTTAAAAACCCTTAAAATCGCAACTTAACACGTAGCATATGACTATGATTTCAAATTCTAACCACTTCAACACAATAATATATACCAAATAGTGTTGTGTGGAAAGTTTCGTGCAAAACAAACCATGTTTGAGCAACTTTATGCGCAAAAGTGCCAAAAATGCTTAAAAACACTTAAAATCGCAACTTAACACGTAGTTTCTTGCATATGACTATAATTTTCTATTCTAACCACTTCAACACAATAATATATACCAAAAGAGTTTTGTGGCAAGTTTCGTGCAAAACAAACCAAGTTTGAGCTACTTTATGCGCAAAAGGGCCAAAAACGCTTAAAAACCCTTAAAATCGCAACTTAACACGTAATTTCTAGCATATGACTATGATTTTCAATTCTAACCACTTCAACACAATAATATATACCAAAAACTGTTGTGTGCCAAGTTGCGTGCAAAAAAAACCAAGTTTGATCTACTATATGAGCAAAAGTGAAAAAAACGCTTAAAAACCCTTAAAATCGCAACTTAACACGTAATTTGTAGCATATGACTATGATTTTAAATTCTAACTACTTCAACACAATAATATATACCAAATCATATTGGGTGCCAAGTTTCGTGCAAAACAAACAAAGTTTGAGCTACTTTATGCGTAAAAGTGCCAAAACGCTGTAAAACCTTTAAAATAGCAACTTAACACTTATTTTCTAGCATATGACTATGATTTTCAATTCTAACCACTTCAACACAATAATATATTCCAAAAACTGTTGTATGCCAAGTTTCGTGCAAAACAAACCAAGTTTAAGCTACTTTATCAGCAAAAGTGCAAAAAAACGCTAAAAAACCCTGAAAATCCCAACTTAACACGTAATTTGTAGCATATGACTATGATTTTCAATTCTAACCACTTCGACACAATAATATATTCCAAATAGTGTTGTGTGCCAAGTTTTGTGCAAAACAAACAAAGTGCGAGCTAATTTGTGAACAAAAGTGACAAAAACGCTTAAAAACCCTTAAAATCGCAACTTAACACGTAATTTCTTGCATATGACTATAATTTTTAATTCTAACCACTTCAACACAATAATATATACCAAAAAGAGTTTTGTGGAAAGTTTCGTGCAAAACAAACCAAGTTTGAGCTACTTTATGCGCAAAAGGGCCAAAAACGCTTAAAAACCCTTAAAATCGCAACTTAACACGTAACTTGAAGCATATGACTATGATTTTCAATTCTAACCACTTCAACACAACAATATATACCAAATAGTGTTGAGTGCGAAGTTTCGTGCAAAACAAACCATGTTTGAGCTACTTTATACGCAAAAGTGCCAAAAACGCTTAAAAACCCATAAAATCGCAATTTAACACGTAATTTGTAGCATATGACTATGATTTTCAAATCTAACCACTTCAACACAATAATATATACCAAATACTGTTGTGTGCCAAGTTTCGTGCAAAACAAACCAAGTTTGAGCTACTTTATGAGCAAAAGTGTAAAAAACGCTTTAAAACCCTTAAAATCAAAACATGACACGTAATTTGTAGCATATGACTCAATTCTAACCACTTCAACACAATAATATATACGAAATATTGTTGTGTGCCAAGTTTCGTGCAAAACAAACAATGTTTGTGCTACTTTATGCGCAAAAGTGCCAAAAATGCTTAAAAACTCTTAAGATTGCAACTTAACACGTAATTTGTAGCATATGACTATGATTTTAAATTCTAACTACTTCAACACAATAATATATACCAAATAGTGTTGTGTGCCAAGTTTCGTGCAAAACAAACCAAGTTTGAGCTACTTTATGCGCAAAAGTGTCAAAAACGCTGTAAAACCTTTGAAATAGCAACTTAACACTTAATTTCTAGCATATGATTATGATTTTCAATTCTAACCACTTCAACACAATATTATATACCAAAAAGTGCTGTGTACCAAGTTTTGTACAAAACAAACCAAGTTTGAGCTACTTTATGAGCAACAGTGCAAAAAACGCTTAAAAACCCTGAAAATCGCAACTTAACACGTAATTTGTAGCATATGACTATGATTTTCAATTCTTACCACTTCAACACAATAATATATTCCAAATAGAGTTTTGTGCCAAGTTTCGTGCAAAACAAACAAAATTTGAGCTACTTTGTGCACAAAAGTGCCAAAAACGCTAAAACACCCTTAATATCGCAACTTAACATGTAATTTCTTGCATATGACTATAATATTCTATTCTAACCACTTCAACACAATAATATATAACAAAAAGAGTTTTGTGGCAAGTTTCGTGCAAAACAAACCAAGTTTGAGCTACTTTATGCGCAAAAGGGCCAAAAACGCTTAAAAACCCTTAAAATCGCAACTTAACACGTAATTTGTAGCATATGACTATGATTTTATATTCTAACCACTTCAACACAATAATATATACCAAAAAGTGTTGTGTGTCACGTTTCGTGCAAAACAAACCAAGTTTGAGCTACTATATGAGCAAAAGTGAAAAAAAACGCTTAAAAACCCTTAAAATCGTAACTTAACGCTTAATTTCTAGCATATGACTATGATTTTAAATTCTAACCACTTCAACACATTAATATATACCAAAAAGTGTTGTGTGCCAAGCTTCGTGCAAAACAAACCAAGTTTGAGCTACTTTATGAGCAAAAGTGCAAAAAACGCTTAAAAACCCTGAAAATCACAACTTAACATGTAATTTGTAGCATATGACTATGATTTTCAATTCTTACCACTTCAACACAATAATATATTCCAAATAGAGTTTTGTGCCAAGTTTCGTGCAAAACAAACAAAGTTTGAGCTTCTTTGTGCACAAAAGTGCCAAAAACGCTAAAACACCCTTAAAATCGCAACTTAACATGTAATTTCTTGCATATGACTATAATATTCTATTCTAACCACTTCAACACAATAATATATACCAAAAAGAGTTTTGTGGCAAGTTTCGTGCAAAACAAACCAAGTTTCAGCTACTTTATGCGCAAAAGGGCCAAAAACGCTTAAAAATCCCTTAAAATCGCAACTTAACACGTAATTTGTAGCATATGAGTATGATTTTATATTCTAACCACTTCAACACAATAATATATACCAAAAAGTGTTGTGTGTCAAGTTTCGTGCAAAACAAACCAAGTTTGAGCTACTATATGAGCAAAAGTGAAAAAAACGCTTAAAAACCCTTAAAATCGCAATTTAACACGTAATTTGTAGCATATGACTATGATTTTCAATTCTGCCACTTCAACACAATAATATATACCAAATAGTGTTGTATGAAAAGTTTCGTGCAAAACAAACCACGTTTGAGCTACTTTATGCGCAAAAGTGCCCGAAATGCTTAAAAACCCTTAAAATCGCAACTTAACACGTAATTTGTAGCACATGACTATGATTTTAAATTCTAACCACTTCAACACAATAATATGTACCAAATAGTGTTGTCTGTCAAGTTTCATGCAAAACAAACCAAGTTTGAGCTACTTTATGCGCAAAAGTGCCAAAAACGCTATAAAACCTTTAAAATAGCAACTTAACACTTAATTTCTAGCATATGAATATGATTTTAAATTCTAACCACTTCAACACAATAATATATACCGAAAAGTGCTGTGTGCCAAGCTTCGTGCAAAAGAAACCAAGTTTGATCTACTTTATGAGCAAAAGTCCAAAAACGCTTAAAAACCCTGAAAATCGCAACTTAACACGTAATTTTTAGCATATGACTATCATTTTCATTTCTAACCACTTCAACACAATAATATATTCCAAATAGTGTTGTGTGCCAAGTTTCATGCAAAACAAACCATGTTTGTGCTACTTTATGCGCAACAGTGCCAAAAATGCTTAAAAACCCTTAAAATCGCAACTTAACGCTTAATTTCTAGCATATGACTATGATTTTAAATTCTAACCACTTCAACACATTAATATATACCAAAAAGTGTTGTGTGCCAAGCTTCGTGCAAAACAAACCAAGTTTGAGCTACTTTATGAGCAAAAGTGCAAAAAAACGCTTAAAAAACCCTGAAAATCGCAACTTAACATGTAATTTGTAGCATATGACTATGATTTTCAATTCTTACCACTTCAACATAATAATATATTCCAAATAGAGTTTTGTGCCAAGTTTCGTGCAAAACAAACCATGTTTGAGCTACTTTATGCACAAAAGTGCAAAAAATGCTTATAAACCCTTAAAATCGCAACTTAAAACGTAATTTATAGCATATGACTATGATTTTCAATTCTAACCACTTCAACACAATAATATATACCAAAAAGAGTTTTGTGGCAAGTTTCGTGCAAAACAAACCAAGTTTGAGCTACTTTATGCGCAAAAGGGCCAAAAACGCTTAAAACCCTTAAAATCGCAACTTAACACGTAATTTGTAGCATATGACTATGATTTTATATTCTAACCACTTTAACACAATAATATATACCAAAAAGTGTTGTGTGTCAAGTTTCGTGCAAAACAACCAAAGTTTGAGCTACTATATGAGCAAAAGTGAAAAAAACGCTTAAAAACCCTTAAAATCGCAACTTAACACGTAATTTATAGCATATGAGTATGATTTTCAATTATGGCCACTTCAACACAATAATATATACCAAATAGTGTTGTGTGTAAAGTTTCGTGCAAAAGAAACCACGTTTGAGCTACTTTATGCGCAAAAGTGCCCAAAATGCTTAAAAAACCTTAAAATCGCAACTTAACACGTAATTTATAGCACATGACTATGATTTTCAATTCTAACCACTTCAACACAATAATATGTACCAAATAGTGTTGTGTGCCAAGTTTCGTGCAAAACAAACCAAGTTTGAGCTACTTTATGCGCAAAAGTGCCAAAAACGCTGTAAAACCTTTAAAATAGCAACTTAACACTTAATTTCTAGCATACGAATATGATTTTAAATTCTAACCACTTCAACACAATAATATATACCAAAAAGTGCTGTGTGCCAAGCTTCGTGCAAAACAAACCAAGTTTGATCTACTTTATGAGCAAAAGTGCCAAAAACGCTTAAAAACCCTGAAAATCGCAACTTAACACGTAATTTTTAGCATATGACTATCATTTTCAATTCTAACCACTTCAACACAAAAATATATTCCAAATAGTGTTGTGTGCAATGTTTCGTGCAAAACAAACCAAGTTTGAGCTACTTTATGAGCAAAAGTGAAAAAAAACGCTTAAAAACCCTTAAAATCGAAACTTAACACGTAATTTTTAGCATATGACTATGATTTTCAATTCTAACAACTTCAACACATTAATATATTCCAAATAGTGTTGTGTGCCAAGTTTCGTGCAAAAAAAACCATGTTTGTGCTACTTTATGCGCAAAAGTGCCAAAAACGCTTAAAAACCCTTAAAATCGCAACTTAACACGTAATTTCTAGAATATGACTATGATTTTCAATTCTAACCACTTCAACACTATAATATATACCAAAAAGTGTTGTGTGCCAAGTTTCGTGCAAAACAAACCAAGTATGAGCTACTATATGAGCAAAAGTGAAAAAAACGCTTAAAAACCCTTAAAATCGCAACTTAACACGTAATTTGTAGCATATGACAATGATTTCAAATTCTAACCTCTTCAACACAATAATATATACAAAATAGTGTTGTGTGCAAAGTTTCGTGCAAAACAAACCACGTTTGAGCTACTTTATACGCAAAAGTGCCAAAATGCTTAAAAACCCTTAAAATCGCAACTTAACACGTAGTTTCTTGCATATGACTATAATTTTCTATCTAACCTCTTCAACGCAATAATATATACCAAAAAGAGTTTTGTGGCAAGTTTCGTGGAAAACAAACCATGTTTGAGCTACTTTATGCGCAAAAGGGCCAAAAATGCTTAAAAACCCTTAAAATCGCAACTTAACATGTAATTTGTAGCATATGACTATGATTTCAAATTCTAACCACTTCAACACAATAATATATACCAAATAGTGTTGTGTGCAAAGTTTCGTGCAAAACAAACCATGTTTGAGCAACTTTATGCGCAAAAGTGCCAAAAATGCTTAAAAACCCTTAAAATCGCAACTTAACACGTAGTTTCTTGCATATGACTATAATTTTCTATTCTAACCACTTCAACACAATAATATATACCAAAAGAGTTTTGTGGCAAGTTTCGTGCAAAACAAACCAAGTTTGAGCTACTTTATGCGCAAAAGGGCCAAAAACGCTTAAAAACCCTTAAAATCGCAACTTAACACGTAATTTCTAGCATATGACTATGATTTTCAATTCTAACCACTTCAACACAATAATATATACCAAAAACTGTTGTGTGCCAAGTTGCGTGCAAAAAAAACCAAGTTTGATCTACTATATGAGCAAAAGTGAAAAAAACGCTTAAAAACCCTTAAAATCGCAACTTAACACGTAATTTGTATCATATGACTATGATTTTAAATTCTAACTACTTCAACACAATAATATATACCAAATCATATTGGGTGCCAAGTTTCGTGCAAAACAAACAAAGTTTGAGCTACTTTATGCGTAAAAGTGCCAAAACGCTGTAAAACCTTTAAAATAGCAACTTAACACTTATTTTCTAGCATATGACTATGATTTTCAATTCTAACCACTTCAACACAATAATATATTCCAAAAACTGTTGTATGCCAAGTTTCGTGCAAAACAAACCAAGTTTAAGCTACTTTATCAGCAAAAGTGCAAAAAACGCTTAAAAACCCTGAAAATCCCAACTTAACACGTAATTTGTAGCATATGACTATGATTTTCAATTCTAACCACTTCGACACAATAATATATTCCAAATAGTGTTGTGTGCCAAGTTTCGTGCAAAACATACAAAGTGCGAGCTAATTTGTGCACAAAAGTGACAAAAACGCTTAAAAACCCTTAAAATCGCAACTTAACACGTAGTTTCTTGCATATGACTATAATTTTCTATCTAACCTCTTCAACGCAATAATATATACCAAAAAGAGTTTTGTGGCAAGTTTCGTGGAAAACAAACCATGTTTGAGCTACTTTATACGCAAAAGTGCCAAAAATGCTTAAAAACCCTTAGAATCGCAACTTAACATGTAATTTGTAGCATATAACTATGATTTTAAATTCTAACTACTTCAACACACTAATATATACCAAATAGTGTTGTGTGCCAAGTTTCGTGCAAAACAAACCAAGTTTGACCTACTTTATGCGCAAAAGTGCCAAAAACGCTGTAAAACCTTTGAAATAGCAACTTAACACTTAATTTCAAGCATATGACTATGATTTTCAATTCTAACCACTTGAACACAATAATATATACCAAAAAGTGCTGTGTGCCATGTTTCGTGCAAAACAAACCAAGTTTGAGCTACTTTATGAGCAAAAGTGCAAAAAATGCTTAAAAACCCTGAAAATCGCAACTTAACACGTAATTTGTAGCATATGACTATGATTTTCAATTCTAACCATTTCAACACAATAATATATTCCAAATAGTGTTGTGTGCCTAGTTTCGTGCAAAACAAACAAAGTTTGAGCTACTTTATGCGCAAAAGGGCCAAAAACGCTTACAACCCTTAAAATCGCAACTTAACACGTAATTTCTAGCATATGACTATGATTTTCAATTCTAACCACTTCAACACAATAATATATACTAAAAAGTGTTGTGTGCCAAGTTTCGTGCAAAACAAACCAAGTATGAGCTACTATATGAGCAAAAGTGAAAAAAACGCTTAAAAACCCTTAAAATCGCAACTTAACACGTAATTTGTAGCATATGACAATGATTTCAAATTCTAACCTCTTCAACACAATAATATATACAAAATAGTGTTGTGTGCAAAGTTTCGTGCAAAACAAACCATGTTTGAGCTACTTTATGCGCAAAAGTGCCAAAAACGCTTAAAAACCCTTAAAATCGCAACTTAACACGTAATTTCTAGCATATGACTATGATTTTCAATTCTAACCACTTCAACACAATAATATATACCAAAAAGTGTTGTGTGCCAAGTTTCGTGCAAAACAAACCAAGTATGAGCTACTATATGAGCAAAAGTGAAAAAAAACGCTTAAAAACCCTAAAAATCGCAACTTAACACGTAATTTGTAGCATATGACAATGATTTCAAATTCTAACCTCTTCAACACAATAATATATACAAAATAGTGTTGTGTGCAAAGTTTCGTGCAAAACAAACCACGTTTGAGCTACTTTATGCGCAAAAGTGCCAAAATGCTTAAAAACCCTTCAAATCGCAACTTAACACGTAGTTTCTAGCATATGACTATAATTTTCTATCTAACCTCTTCAACACAATAATATATACCAAAAAGAGTTTTGTGGCAAGTTTCGTGGAAAACAAACCATGTTTGAGCTACTTTATGCGCAAAAGGGCCAAAAATGCTTAAAAACCCTTAAAATCGCAACTTAACACGTAATTTGTAGCATATGACTATGATTTCAAATTCTAACCTCTTCAACACAATAATATATACCAAATAGTGTTCTGTGCAAAGTTTCGTGCAAAACAAACCATGTTTGAGCAACTTTATGCGCAAAAGTGCCAAAAATGCTTAAAAACCCTTAAAATCGCAACTTAACACGTAGTTTCTTGCATATGACTATAATTTTCTATTCTAACCACTTCAACACAATAATATATACCAAAAGAGTTTTGTGCCAAGTTTCGGGCAAAAAACAACCATGTTTGTGCTACTTTATGCGCAAAAGGGCCAAAAACGCTTAAAAACCCTTAAAATCGCAACTTAACACGTAATTTCTAGCATATGACTATGATTTTCAATTCTAACCACTTCAACACAATAATATATACCAAAAAGTGTTGTGTGCCAAGTTTCGTGCAAAACAACCAAAGTATGAGCTACTATATGAGCAAAAGTGAAAAAAACGCTTAAAAACCCTTAAAATCGCAACTTAACACGTAATTTGTAGCATATGACTATGATTTCAAATTATAACCACTTCAACACAATAATATATACCAAATACTGTTCTGTGCAAAGTTTCGTGCAAAACAAACCACGTTTGAGCTACTTTATGCGCAAAAATGCCAAAAATGCTTAAAAAAACCCTTAAAATCGCAACTTAACACGTAATTTGTAGCACATGACTATGATTTTAAATTCTAACCACTTCAACAAAATAATATGTACCAAATAGTGTTGTGTGCCAAGTTTCGTAAACAAACCAAGTTTGAGCTACTTTATGCGCAAAAGTGCAAATAACGCTGTAAAACCTTTAAAATAGCAACTTAACACTTAATTTCTAGCATACGAATATGATTTTAAATTCTAACCACTTCAACACAATAATATATACCAAAAAGTGCAGTGTGCCAAGCTTCGTGCAAAACAAACCAAGTTTGATCTACTTTATGAGCAAAAGTGCAAAAAACGCTTAAAAACCCTGAAAATCGCAACTTAACACGTAATTTGTAGAATATGACTATCATTTTCAATTCTAACCACTTCAACACAATAATATATTCCAAATAGTGTTGTGTGCCAAGTTTCGTGCAAAACAAACCATGTTTGTGCTACTTTATACGCAAAAGTGCCAAAAATGCTTAAAAACCCTTAGAATCGCAACTTAACATGTAATTTGTAGCATATAACTATGATTTTAAATTCTAACTACTTCAACACACTAATATATACCAAATAGTGTTGTGTGCCAAGTTTCGTGCAAAACAAACCATGTTTGACCTACTTTATGCGCAAAAGTGCCAAAAACGCTGTAAAAACCTTTGAAATAGCAACTTAACACTTATTTCAAGCATATGACTATGATTTTCAATTCTAACCACTTGAACACAATAATATATACCAAAAAGTGCTGTGTGCCATGTTTCGTGCAAAACAAACCAAGTTGAGCTACTTTATGAGCAAAAGTGCAAAAAATGCTTAAAAACCCTGAAAATCGCAACTTAACACGTAATTTGTAGCATATGACTATGATTTTCAATTCTAACCATTTCAACACAATAATATATTCCAAATAGTGTTGTGTGCCTAGTTTCGTGCAAAACAAACAAAGTTTGAGCTACTTTATGCGCAAAAGGGCCAAAAACGCTTAAAACCCTTAAATCGCAACTTAACACGTAATTTCTAGCATATGACTATGATTTTCAATTCTAACCACTTCAACACAATAATATATACCAAAAAGTGTTGTGTGCCAAGTTTCGTGCAAAACAAACCAAGTATGAGCTACTATATGAGCAAAAGTGAAAAAAACGCTTAAAAACCCTTAAAATCGCAACTTAACACGTAATTTGTAGCATATCACAATGATTTCAAATTCTAACCTCTTCAACACAATAATATATACAAAATAGTGTTGTGTGCAAAGTTTCGTGCAAAACAAACCATGTTTGAGCTACTTTATGCGCAAAAGTGCCAAAAATGCTTAAAAACCCTTAAAATCGCAACTTAACGCTTAATTTCTAGCATATGTCTATGATTTTAAATTCTAACCACTTCAACACAATAATATATTCCAAAAAGTGTTGTGTGCCAAGCTTCGTGCAAAACAAACCAAGTTTGAGCTACTTTATGAGCAAAAGTGCAAAAAACACGCTTAAAAACCCTAAAAATCGCAACTTAACACGTAATTTTTAGCATATGACTATGATTTCATTCTAACCACTTCAACACAATAATATATTCCAAATAGTGTTGTGTGCCAAGTTTCGTGCAAAAAAAAACCATGTTTGTGCTACTTTATGCGCAAAAGTGCAAAACGCTAAAAACCCTTAAAACCCTAATCGCAACTTAACACGTAATTTCTAGCTATGACTATGATTTTCAATTCTAACCACTTGCAATACAATAATATATACCAAACAGTGTTGTGTGCCAAGTTTCGTGCAAAACAAACCAAGTATGAGCTACTATATGAGCAAAAGTGAAAAAAACGCTTAAAAACCCTTAAAATCGCAACTTAACCCGTAATTTGTAGCATATCACAATGATTTCAAATTCTAACCTCTTCAACAATAATATATACAAAATAGTGTTGTGTGCAAAGATTCGTGCAAAACAAACCATGTTTGAGCTACTTTATGCGCAAAAGTGCCAAAAATGCTTAAAAACCCTTAAAATCGCAACTTAACGCTTAATTTCTAGCATATGTCTATGATTTTAAATTCTAACCACTTCAACACAATAATATATTCCAAAAAGTGTTGTGTGCCAAGCTTCGTGCAAAACAAACCAAGTTTGAGCTACTTTATGAGCAAAAGTGCAAAAAACGCTTAAAAACCCTAAAAATCGCAACTTAACACGTAATTTTTAGCATATGACTATGATTTTCAATTCTAACCACTTCAACACAATAATATATTCCAAATAGTGTTGTGTGCCAAGTTTCGTGCAAAAAAAACCATGTTTGTGCTACTTTATGCGCAAAAGTGCCAAAAACGCTTAAAAACCCTTAAAATCGCAACTTAACACGTAATTTCTAGCATATGACTATGATTTTCAATTCTAACCACTTCAATACAATAATATATACCAAAAAGTGTTGTGTGCCAAGTTTCGTGCAAAACAAACCAAGTATGAGCTGCTATATGAGCAAAAGTGAAAAAAACGCTTAAAAACCCTTAAAATCGCAACTTAACACGTAATTTGTAGCATATGACAATGATTTCAAATTCTAACCTCTTCAACACAATAATATATACAAAATAGTGTTGTGTGCAAAGTTTCGTGCAAAACAAACCACGTTTGAGCTACTTTATGCGCAAAAGTGCCAAAATGCTTAAAAACCCTTAAAATCGCAACTTAACACGTAGTTTCTTGCTTATGACTATAATTTTCTATCTAACCTCTTCAACACAATAATATATACCAAAAAGAGTTTTGTGGCAAGTTTCGTGGAAAACAAACCATGTTTGAGCTACTTTATGCGCAAAAGGGCCAAAAATGATTAAAAACCCTTAAAATCGCAACTTAACACGTAATTTGTAGCATATGACTATGATTTCAAATTCTAACCTCTTCAACACAATAATATATACCAAATAGTGTTGTGTGCAAAGTTTCGTGCAAAACAAACCATGTTTGAGCAACTTTATGCGCAAAAGTGCCAAAAATGCTTAAAAACCCTTAAAATCGCAACTTAACACGTAGTTTCTTGCATATGACTATAATTTTCTATTCTAACCACTTCAACACAATAATATATACCAAAAGAATTTTGTGCCAAGTTTCGGGCAAAAAAAACCATGTTTGTGCTACTTTATGCGCAAAAGGGCCAAAAACGCTTAAAAACCCTTAAAATCGCAACTTAACACGTAATTTCTAGCATATGACTATGATTTTCAATTCTAACCACTTCAACACAATAATATATACCAAAAAGTGTTGTGTGCCAAGTTTCGTGCAAAACAACCAAAGTATGAGCTACTATATGAGCAAAAGTGAAAAAAACGCTTAAAAACCCTTAAAATCGCAACTTAACACGTAATTTGTAGCATATGACTATGATTTCAAATTCTAACCACTTCAACACAATAATATATACCAAATACTGTTCTGTGCAAAGTTTCGTGCAAAACAAACCACGTTTGAGCTACTTTATGCGCAAAAATGCCAAAAATGCTTAAAAAAACCCTTAAAATCGCAACTTAACACGTAATTTGTAGCACATGACTATGATTTTAAATTCTAACCACTTCAACAAAATAATATGTACCAAATAGTGTTGTGTGCCAAGTTTCGTAAACAAACCAAGTTTGAGCTACTTTATGCGCAAAAGTGCAAATAACGCTGTAAAACCTTTAAAATAGCAACTTAACACTTAATTTCTAGCATACGAATATGATTTTAAATTCTAACCACTTCAACACAATAATATATACCAAAAAGTGCAGTGTGCCAAGCTTCGTGCAAAACAAACCAAGTTTGATCTACTTTATGAGCAAAAGTGCAAAAAACGCTCAAAAACCCTGAAATTCGCAACTTAACACGTAATTTGTAGCATATGACTATCATTTTCAATTCTAACCACTTCAACACAATAATATATTCCAAATAGTGTTGTGTGCCAAGTTTTGTGCAAAACAAACCATGTTTGTGCTACTTTATACGCAAAAGTGCCAAAAATGCTTAAAAACCCTTAGAATCGCAACTTAACATGTAATTTGTAGCATATAACTATGATTTTAAATTCTAACTACTTCAACACACTAATATATACCAAATAGTGTTGTGTGCCAAGTTTCGTGCAAAACAAACCAAGTTTGACCTACTTTATGCGCAAAAGTGCCAAAAACGCTGTAAAACCTTTGAAATAGCAACTTAACACTTAATTTCAAGCATATGACTATGATTTTCAATTCCAACCACTTGAACACAATAATATATACCAAAAAGTGCTGTGTGCCATGTTTCGTGCAAAACAAACCAAGTTTGAGCTACTTTATGAGCAAAAGTGCAAAAAATGCTTAAAAACCCTGAAAATCGCAACTGAACACGTAATTTGTAGCATATGACTATGATTTTCAATTCTAACCATTTCAACACAATAATATAATCAAAATAGTGTTGTGTGCCTAGTTTCGTGCAAAACAAACAAAGTTTGAGCTACTTTAAGAGCAAAAGGGCCAAAAACGCTTAAAAACCCTTAAAATCGCAACTTAACACGTAATTTCTAGCATATGACTATGATTTTCAATTCTAACCACTTCAACACAATAATATATAATAAAAAGTGTTGTGTGCCAAGTTTCGTGCAAAACAAACCAAGTATGAGCTACTATATGAGCAAAAGTGAAAAAAACGCTTAAAAACCCTTAAAATCGCAACTTAACACGTAATTTGTAGCATATGACGATGATTTCAAATTCTAACCTCTTCAACACAATAATATATACAAAATAGTGTTGTGTGCAAAGTTTCGTGCAAAACAAACCATGTTTGAGCTACTTTATGCGCAAAAGTGCAAAAAATGCTTAACAAACCCTTAAAATCGCAACTTAACGCTTAATTTCTAGCATATATCTATGATTTTAAATTCTAACCACTTCAACACAATAATATATTCCAAAAAGTGTTGTGTGCCAAGCTTCGTGCAAAACAAACCAAATTTGAGCTACTTTATGAGCAAAAGTGCAAAAAACGCTTAAAAACCCTAAAAATCGCAACTTAACACGTAATTTTTAGCATATGACTATGATTTTCAATTCTAACCACTTCAACACAATAATATATTCCAAATAGTGTTGTGTGCCAAGTTTCGTGCAAAAAAAACCATGTTTGTGCTACTTTACGCGCAAAAGTGCCAAAAACGCTTAAAAACCCTAAAATCGCAACTTAACACGTAATTTCTAGCATATGACTATGATTTTCAATTCTAACCACTTCAATACAATAATATATACCAAAAAGTGTTGTGTGCCAAGTTTCGTGCAAAACAAACCAAGTATGAGCTACTATATGAGCAAAAGTGAAAAAAACGCTTAAAAAACCCTTAAAATCGCAACTTAACACGTAATTTGTAGCATATGACAATGATTTCAAATTCTAACCTCTTCAACACAATAATATATACAAAATAGTGTTGTGTGCAAAGTTTCGTGCAAAACAAACCACGTTTGAGCTACTTTATGCGCAAAAGTGCCAAAATGCTTAAAAACCCTTAAAATCGCAACTTAACACGTAGTTTCTTGCATATGACTATAATTTTCTATCTAACCTCTTCAACACAATAATATATACCAAAAAGAGTTTTGTGGCAAGTTTCGTGGAAAACAAACCATGTTTGAGCTACTTTATGCGCAAAAGGGCCAAAAATGCTTAAAAACCCTTAAAATCGCAACTTAACACGTAATTTGTAGCATATGACTATGATTTCAAATTCTAACCTCTTCAACACAATAATATATACCAAATAGTGTTGTGTGCAAAGTTTCATGCAAAACAAACCATGTTTGAGCAACTTTATGCGCAAAAGTGCCAAAAATGCTTAAAAACCCTTAAAATCGCAACTTAACACGTAGTTTCTTGCATATGACTATAATTTTCTATTCTAACCACTTCAACACAATAATATATACCAAAAGAGTTTTGTGCCAAGTTTCGGGCAAAAAAAAACCATGTTTGTGCTACTTTATGCGCAAAAGGGCCAAAAACGCTTAAAAACCCTTAAAATCGCAACTTAACACGTAATTTCTAGCATATGACTATGATTTTCAATTCTAACCACTTCAACACAATAATATATACCAAAAAGTGTTGTGTGCCAAGTTTCGTGCAAAACAACCAAAGTATGAGCTACTATATGAGCAAAAGTGAAAAAAACGCTTAAAAACCCTTAAAATCGCAACTTAACACGTAATTTGTAGCATATGACTATGATTTCAAATTCTAACCACTTCAACACAATAATATATACCAAATACTGTTCTGTGCAAAGTTTCGTGCAAAACAAACCACGTTTGAGCTACTTTATGCGCAAAAATGCCAAAAATGCTTAAAAAAACCCTTAAAATCGCAACTTAACACGTAATTTGTAGCACATGACTATGATTTTAATTCTAACCACTTCAACAAAATAATATGTACCAAATAGTGTTGTGTGCCAAGTTCGTAAACAAACCAAGTTTGAGCTACTTTATGCGCAAAAGTGCAAATAACCGCTGTAAAACCTTTAAAATAGCAACTTAACACTTAATTTCTAGCATACGAATATGATTTTAAATTCTAACCACTTCAACACAATAATATATACCAAAAAGTGCAGTGTGCCAAGCTTCGTGCAAAACAAACCAAGTTTGATCTACTTTATGAGCAAAAGTGCAAAAAACGCTTAAAAACCTTGAAAATCGCAACTTAACACGTAATTTGTAGCATATGACTATCATTTTCAATTCTAACCACTTCAACACAATAATGTATTCCAAATAGTGTTGTGTGCCAAGTTTTGTGCAAAACAAACCATGTTTGTGCTACTTTATACGCAAAAGTGCCAAAAATGCTTAAAAACCTTAGAATCGCAACTTAACATGTAATTTGTAGCATATAACTATGATTTTAAATTCTAACTACTTAAACACACTAATATATACCAAATAGTGTTGTGTGCCAAGTTTCGTGCAAAACAAACCAAGTTTGACCTACTTTATGCGCAAAAGTGCCAAAAACGCTGGTAAAACCTTTGAAATAGCAACTTAACACTTAATTTCAAGCATATGACTATGATTTTCAATTCTAACCACTTGAACACAATAATATATACCAAAAAGTGCTGTGTGCCATGTTTCGTGCAAAACAAACCAAGTTTGAGCTACTTTATGAGCAAAAGTGCAAAAAATGCTTAAAAACCCTGAAAATCGCAACTTAACACGTAATTTGTAGCATATGACTATGATTTTCAATTCTAACCATTTCAACACAATAATATATTCAAAATAGTGTTGTGTGCCTAGTTTCGTGCAAAACAAACAAAGTTTGAGCTACTTTAAGCGCAAAAGGGCCAAAAACGCTTAAAAACCCTTAAAATCGCAACTTAACACGTAATTTCTAGCATATGACTATGATTTTCAATTCTAACCACTTCAACACAATAATATATACCAAAAAGTGTTGTGTGCCAAGTTTCGTGCAAAACAAACCAAGTATGAGCTACTATATGAGCAAAAGTGAAAAAAACGCTTAAAAACCCTTAAAATCGCAACTTAACACGTAATTTGTAGCATATGACAATGATTTCAAATTCTAACCTCTTCAACACAATAATATATACAAAATAGTGTTGTGTGCAAAGTTTCGTGCAAAACAAACCATGTTTGAGCTACTTTATGCGCAAAAGTGCCAAAAATGCTTAAAAACCCTTAAAATCGCAACTTAACGCTTAATTTCTAGCATATGTCTATGATTTTAAATTCTAACCACTTGAACACAATAATATATTCCAAAAAGTGTTGTGTGCCAAGCTTCGTGCAAAACAAACCAAGTTTGAGCTACTTTATGAGCAAAAGTGCAAAAAACGCTTAAAAACCCTAAAAATCGCAACTTAACACGTAATTTTTAGCATATGACTATGATTTTCATTCTAACCACTTCAACACAATAATATATTCCAAATAGTGTTGTGTGCCAAGTTTCGTGCAAAAAAAAACCATGTTTGTGCTACTTTATGCGCAAAAGTGCCAAAAACGCTTAAAAACCCTTAAAATCGCAACTTAACGCTTAATTTCTAGCATATGTCTATGATTTTAAATTCTAACCACTTCAACACAATAATATATTCCAAAAAGTGTTGTGTGCCAAGCTTCGTGCAAAACAAACCAAGTTTGAGCTACTTTATGAGCAAAAGTGCAAAAAACGCTTAAAAACCCTAAAAATCGCAACTTAACACGTAATTTTTAGCATATGACTATGATTTTCAATTCTAACCACTTCAACACAATAATATATTCCAAATAGTGTTGTGTGCCAAGTTTCGTGCAAAAAAAACCATGTTTGTGCTACTTTATGCGCAAAAGTGCCAAAAACGCTTAAAAACCCTTAAAATCGCAACTTAACACGTAATTTCTAGCATATGACTATGATTTTCAATTCTAACCACTTCAATACAATAATATATACCAAAAGTGTTGTGTGCCAAGTTTCGTGCAAAACAAACCAAGTATGAGCTACTATATGAGCAAAAGTGAAAAAAACGCTTAAAAACCCTTAAAATCGCAACTTAACACGTAATTTGTAGCATATGACAATGATTTCAAATTCTAACCTCTTCAACACAATAATATATACAAAATAGTGTTGTGTGCAAAGTTTCGTGCAAAACAAACCACGTTTGAGCTACTTTATGCGCAAAAGTGCCAAAATGCTTAAAAACCCTTAAAATCGCAACTTAACACGTAGTTTCTTGCATATGACTATAATTTTCTATCTAACCTCTTCAACACAATAATATATACCAAAAAGAGTTTTGTGGCAAGTTTCGTGGAAAACAAACCATGTTTGAGCTACTTTATGCGCAAAAGGGGCCAAAAATGCTTAAAAACCCTTAAAATCGCAACTTAACACGTAATTTGTAGCATATGACTATGATTTCAAATTCTAACCTCTTCAACACAATAATATATACCAAATAGTGTTGTGTGCAAAGTTTCGTGCAAAACAAACCATGTTTGAGCAACTTTATGCGCAAAAGTGCCAAAAATGCTTAAAAACCCTTAAAATCGCAACTTAACACGTAGTTTCTTGCATATGACTATAATTTTCTATTCTAACCACTTCAACACAATAATATATACCAAAAGAGTTTTGTGCCAAGTTTCGGGCAAAAAAAAACCATGTTTGTGCTACTTTATGCGCAAAAGGGCCAAAAACGCTTAAAAACCCTTAAAATCGCAACTTAACACGTAATTTCTAGCATATGACTATGATTTTCAATTCTAACCACTTCAACACAATAATATATACCAAAAAGTGTTGTGTGCCAAGTTTCGTGCAAAACAACCAAAGTATGAGCTACTATATGAGCAAAAGTGAAAAAAACGCTTAAAAACCCTTAAAATCGCAACTTAACACGTAATTTGTAGTATATGACTATGATTTCAAATTCTAACCACTTCAACACAATAATATATACCAAATACTGTTCTGTGCAAAGTTTCGTGCAAAACAAACCACGTTTGAGCTACTTTATGCGCAAAAAATGCCAAAAATGCTTAAAAAAACCCTTAAAATCGCAACTTAACACGTAATTTGTAGCACATGACTATGATTTTAAATTCTAACCACTTCAACAAAATAATATGTACCAAATAGTGTTGTGTGCAAGGTTTCGTAAACAAATCAAGTTTGAGCTACTTTATGCGCAAAAGTGCAAATAACGCTGTAAAACCTTTAAAATAGCAACTTAACACTTAATTTCTAGCATACGAATATGAATTTAAATTCTAACCACTTCAACACAATAATATATACCAAAAAGTGCAGTGTGCCAAGCTTCGTGCAAAACAAACCAAGTTTGATCTACTTTATGAGCAAAAGTGCAAAAAACGCTTAAAAACCCTGAAAATCGCAACTTAACACGTAATTTGTAGCATATGACTATCATTTTCAATTCTAACCACTTCAACACAATAATATATTCCAAATAGTGTTGTGTGCCAAGTTTTGTGCAAAACAAACCATGTTTGTGCTACTTTATACGCAAAAGTGCCAAAAATGCTTAAAAACCCTTAGAATCGCAACTTAACATGTAATTTGTAGCATATAACTATGATTTTAAATTCTAACTACTTCAACACACTAATATATACCAAATAGTGTTGTGTGCCAAGTTTCGTGCAAAACAAACCAAGTTTGACCTACTTTATGCGCAAAAAGTGCCAAAAACGCTGTAAAACCTTTGAAATAGCAACTTAACACTTAATTTCAAGCATATGACTATGATTTTCAATTCTAACCACTTGAACACAATAATATATACCAAAAAGTGCTGTGTGCCATGTTTCGTGCAAAACAAACCAAGTTTGAGCTACTTTATGAGCAAAAGTGCAAAAAATTCTTAAAAACCCTGAAAATCGCAACTTAACACGTAATTTGTAGCATATGACTATGATTTTCAATTCTAACCATTTCAACACAATAATATATTCAAAATAGTGTTGTGTGCCTAGTTTCGTGCAACACAAACAAAGTTTGAGCTACTTTAAGCGCAAAAGGGCCAAAAACGCTTAAAAACCCTTAAAATCGCAACTTAACACGTAATTTCTAGCATATGACTATGATTTTCAATTCTAACCACTTCAACACAATAATATATACCAAAAAGTGTTGTGTGCCAAGTTTCGTGCAAAACAAACCAAGTATGAGCTACTATATGAGCAAAAGTGAAAAAAACGCTTAAAAACCCTTAAAATCGCAACTTAACACGTAATTTGTAGCATATGACAATGATTGCAAATTCTAACCTCTTCAACACAATAATATATACAAAATAGTGTTGTGTGCAAAGTTTCGTGCAAAACAAACCATGTTTGAGCTACTTTATGCGCAAAAGTGCCAAAAATGCTTAAAAACCCTTAAAATCAAAACTTAACACGTAGTTTCTTGCATATGACTATAATTTTCTACCTAACCACTTCAACACAATAATATATACCAAAAAGAGTTTTGTGGCATGTTTCGTGCAAAACAAACCATGTTTGAGCTACTTTATGCGCAAAAGGGCCAAAAATGCTTAAAAACCCTTAAAATCGCAACTTAACACGTAATTTGTAGCATATGACTATGATTTCAAATTCTAACCACTTAAACACAATAATATATACCAAATAGTGTTGTGTGGAAAGTTTCGTGCAAAACAAACCATGTTTGAGCAACTTTATGTGCAAAAGTGCCAAAAATGCTTAAAAACCCTTAAAATCGCAACTTAACACGTAGTTTCTTGCATATGACTATAATTTTCTATTCTAACCACTTCAACACAATAATATATACCAAAAGAGTTTTGTGGCAAGTTTCGTGCAAAACAAACCAAGTTTGAGCTACTTTATGCGCAAAAGGGCCAAAAACGCTTAAAAACCCTTAAAATCGCAACTTAACATGTAATTTCTAGCATATGACTATGATTTTCAATTCTAACAACTTCAACACAATAATATATACCAAAAAGTGTTGTGTGCCAAGTTTCGTGCAAAACAAACCAAGTATGAGCTACTATATGAGCAAAAGTGAAAAAAAACGCTTAAAAACCCTTAAAATCGCAACTTAACACGTAATTTGTAGCATATGACTATGATTTCAAATTCTAACCACTTCAACACAAAAATATATACCAAATAGTGTTGTGTGCAAAGTTTCGTGCAAAACAAACCACGTTTGAGCTACTTTATGCGCAAAAATGCCAAAAAGGCTTAAAAACTCTTAAAATCGCAACTTAACATGTAATTTGTAGCACATAACTATGATTTTAAATTCTAACTACTTCAACACACTAATATATACCAAATAGTGTTGTGTGCCAAGTTTCGTGCAAAACAAACCAAGTTTGACCTACTTTATGCGCAAAAGTGCCAAAAACGCTGTAAAACCTTTGAAATAGCAACTTAACACTTAATTTCAAGCATATGACTATGATTTTCAATTCTAACCACTTCAACACAATAATATATACCAAAAAGTGTTGTGTGCCAAGTTTCGTGCAAAACAAACCAAGTATGAGCTACTATATGAGCAGAAGTGAAAAAAACGCTTAAAAACCCTTAAAATCGCAACTTAACATGTAATTTGTAGCATATGACAATGATTTCAAATTCTAACCTCTTCAACACAATAATATATACAAAATAGTGTTGTGTGCAAAGTTTCGTGCAAAACAAACCATGTTTGAGCTACTTTATGCGCAAAAGTGCCAAAAATGCTTAAAAACCCTTAAAATCAAAACTTAACACGTAGTTTCTTCCATATGACTATAATTTTCTACCTAACCACTTCAACACAATAAAATATACCAAAAAGAGTTTTGTGGCATGTTTCGTGCAAAACAAACCAAGTTTGAGCTACTTTATGCACAAAAGGGCCAAAAATGCTTAAAAACCCTTAAAATCGCAACTTAACACGTAGTTTCTTGCATATGACTATAATTTTCTATTCTAACCACTTCAACACAATAATATATACCAAAAGAGTTTTGTGGCAAGTTTCGTGCAAAACAAACCAAGTTTGAGCTACTTTATGCGCAAAAGGGCCAAAAACGCTTAAAAACCCTTAAAATCGCAACTTAACATGTAATTTCTAGCATATGACTATGATTTTCAATTCTAACAACTTCAACACAATAATATATACCAAAAAGTGTTGTGTGCCAAGTTTCGTGCAAAACAAACCAAGTATGAGCTACTATATGAGCAAAAGTGAAAAAAAACGCTTAAAAACCCTTAAAATCGCAACTTAACACGTAATTTGTAGCATATGACTATGATTTCAAATTCTAACCACTTCAACACAATAATATATACCAAATAGTGTTGTGTGCAAAGTTTCGTGCAAAACAAACCACGTTTGAGCTACTTTATGCGCAAAAATGCCAAAAATGCTTAAAAACCCTTAAAATCGCAACTTAACACGTAATTTGTAGCACATGACTATGATTTTAAATTCTAACCACTTCAACAAAATAATATGTACCAAATAGTGTTGTGTGCCAAGTTTCGTAAACAAACCAAGTTTTAGCCACTTTATGCGCAAAAGTGTAAAAACCGCTGTAAAACCTTTAAAATAGCAACTTAACACTTAATTTCTAGCATACGAATATGATTTTAAATTCTAACCACTTCAACACAATAATATATACCAAAAAGTGCAGTGTGCCAAGCTTCGTGCAAAACAAAACAAGTTTGATCTACTTTATGAGCAAAAGTGCAAAAAACGCTTAAAAACCCTGAAAATCGCAACTTAACACGTAATTTGTAGCATATGACTATCATTTTCAATTCTAACCACTTCAACACAATAATATATTCCAAATAGTGTTGTGTGCCAAGTTTCGTGCAAAACAAACCATGTTTGTGCTACTTTATGCGCAAAAGTGCCAAAAATGTTTAAAAACTCTTAAAATCGCAACTTAACATGTAATTTGTAGCACATAACTATGATTTTAAATTCTAACTACTTCAACACACTAATATATACCAAATAGTGTTGTGTGCCAAGTTTCGTGCAAAACAAACCAAGTTTGACCTACTTTATGCGCAAAAGTGCCAAAAACGCTGTAAAACCTTTGAAATAGCAACTTAACACTTAATTTCAAGCATATGACTATGATTTTCAATTCTAACCACTTCAACACAATAATATATACCAAAAAGTGTTGTGTGCCAAGTTTCGTGCAAAACAAACCAAGTATGAGCTACTATATGAGCAGAAGTGAAAAAAACGCTTAAAAACCCTTAAAATCGCAACTTAACACGTAATTTGTAGCATATGACAATGATTTCAAATTCTAACCTCTTCAACACAATAATATATACAAAATAGTGTTGTGTGCAAAGTTTCGTGCAAAACAAACCATGTTTGAGCTACTTTATGCGCAAAAGTGCCAAAAATGCTTAAAAACCCTTAAAATCAAAACTTAACACGTAGTTTCTTGCATATGACTATAATTTTCTACCTAACCACTTCAACAAAATAATATATACCAAAAAGAGTTTTGTGGCATGTTTCGTGCAAAACAAACCATGTTTGAGCTACTTTATGCACAAAAGGGCCAAAAATGCTTAAAAACCCTTAAAATCGCAACTTAACACGTAATTTGTAGCACATGACTATGATTTTAAATTCTAACCACTTCAACAAAATAATATGTACCAAATAGTGTTGTGTGCCAAGTTTCGTAAACAAACCAAGTTTTAGCCACTTTATGCGCAAAAGTGTAAAAAACGCTGTAAAACCTTTAAAATAGCAACTTAACACTTAATTTCTAGCATACGAATATGATTTTAAATTCTAACCACTTCAACACAATAATATATACCAAAATGTGCAGTGTGCCAAGCTTCGTGCAAAACAAACCAAGTTTGATCTACTTTATGAGCAAAAGTGCAAAAAACGCTTAAAAACCATGAAAATCGCAACTTAACACGTAATTGTAGCATATGACTATCATTTTCAATTCTAACCACTTCAACACAATAATATATTCCAAATAGTGTTGTGTGCCAAGTTTCGTGCAAAACAAACCATGTTTGTGCTACTTTATGCGCAAAAGTGCCAAAAATGCTTAAAAACTCTTAAAATCGCAACTTAACATGTAATTTGTAGCATATAACTATGATTTTAAATTCTAACTACTTCAACACACTAATATATACCAAATAGTGTTGTGTGCCAAGTTTCGTGCAAAACAAACCAAGTTTGACCTACTTTATGCACAAAAGTGCCAAAAACGCTGTAAAACCTTTGAAATAGCAACTTAACACTTAATTTCAAGCATATGACTATGATTTTCAATTCTAACCACTTCAACACAATAATATATACTAAAAAGTGTTGTGTGCCAAGTTTCGTGCAAAACAAACCAAGTATGAGCTACTATATGAGCAAAAGTGAAAAAAACGCTTAAAAACCCTTAAAATCGCAACTTAACACGTAATTTGTAGCATATGACAATGATTTCAAATTCTAACCTCTTCAACACAATAATATATACAAAATAGTGTTGTGTGCAAAGTTTCGTGCAAAACAAACCATGTTTGAGCTACTTTATGCGCAAAAGTGCCAAAAATGCTTAAAAACCCTTAAAATCGCAACTTAACGCTTAATTTCTAGCATATGTCTATGATTTTAAATTCTAACCACTTCAACACAATAATATATTCCAAAAAGTGTTGTGTGCCAAGCTTCGTGCAAAACAAACCAAGTTTGAGCTACTTTATGAGCAAAAGTGCAAAAAACGCTTAAAAACCCTAAAAATCGCAACTTAACACGTAATTTTTAGCATATGACTATGATTTTAAATTCTAACCACTTCAACACAATAATATATTCCAAATAGTGTTGTGTGCCAAGTTTCGTGCAAAAAAAACCATGTTTGTGCTACTTTATGCGCAAAAGTGCCAAAAACGCTTAAAAACCCTTAAAATCGCAACTTAACACGTAATTTCTAGCATATGACTATGATTTTCAATTCTAACCACTTCAACACAATAATATATACCAAAAAGTGTTGTGTGCCAAGTTTCGTGCAAAACAAACCAAGTATGAGCTACTATATGAGCAAAAGTGAAAAAACGCTTAAAAACCCTTAAAATCGCAACTTAACACGTAATTTGTAGCATATGACAATGATTTCAAATTCTAACCTCTTCAACACAATAATATATACAAAATAGTGTTGTGTGCAAAGTTTCGTGCAAAACAAACCACGTTTGAGCTACTTTATGCGCAAAAGTGCCAAAATGCTTAAAAACCCTTCAAATCGCAACTTAACACGTAGTTTCTAGCATATGACTATAATTTTCTATCTAACCTCTTCAACACAATAATATATACCAAAAAGAGTTTTGTGGCAAGTTTCGTGGAAAACAAACCATGTTTGAGCTACTTTATGCGCAAAAGGGCCAAAAATGCTTAAAAACCCTTAAAATCGCAACTTAACACGTAATTTGTAGCATATGACTATGATTTCAAATTCTAACCTCTTCAACACAATAATACATACCAAATAGTGTTCTGTGCAAAGTTTCGTGCAAAACAAACCATGTTTGAGAAACTTTATGCGCAAAAGTGCCAAAAATGCTTAAAAACCCTTAAAATCGCAACTTAACACGTAGTTTCTTGCATATGACTATAATTTTCTATTCTAACCACTTCAACACAATAATATATACCAAAAGAGTTTTGTGCCAAGTTTCGGGCAAAAAAAACCATGTTTGTGCTACTTTATGCGCAAAAGGGCCAAAAACGCTTAAAAACCCTTAAAATCGCAACTTAACACGTAATTTCTAGCATATGACTATGATTTTCAATTCTAACCACTTCAATACAATAATATATACCAAAAAGTGTTGTGTGCCAAGTTTCGTGCAAAACAACCAAAGTATGAGCTACTATATGAGCAAAAGTGAAAAAAACGCTTAAAAACCATTAAAATCGCAACTTAACACGTAATTTGTAGCATATGACTATGATTTCAAATTATAACCACTTCAACACAATAATATATACCAAATACTGTTCTGTGCAAAGTTTCGTGCAAAACAAACCACGTTTGAGCTACTTTATGCGCAAAAATGCCAAAAATGCTTAAAAAAACCCTTAAAATCGCAACTTAACACGTAATTTGTAGCACATGACTATGATTTTAAATTCTAACCACTTCAACAAAATAATATGTACCAAATAGTGTTGTGTGCCAGGTTTCGTAAACAAACCAAGTTTGAGCTACTTTATGCGCAAAAGTGCAAATAACGCTGTAAAACCTTTAAAATAGCAACTTAACACTTAATTTCTAGCATACAAATATGATTTTAAATTCTAACCACTTCAACACAATAATATATACCAAAAAGTGCAGTGTGCCAAGCTTCGTGCAAAACAAACCAAGTTTGATCTACTTTATGAGCAAAAGTGCAAAAAACGCTTAAAAACCCTGAAAATCGCAACTTAACACGTAATTTGTAGCATATGACTATCATTTTCAATTCTAACCACCTCAACACAATAATATATTCCAAATAGTGTTGTGTGCCAAGTTTCGTGCAAAACAAACCATGTTTGTGCTACTTTATACGCAAAAGTGCCAAAAATGCTTAAAAACCCTTAGAATCGCAACTTAACATGTAATTTGTAGCATATAACTATGATTTTAAATTCCAACTACTTCAACACACTAATATATACCAAATAGTGTTGTGTGCCAAGTTTCGTGCAAAACAAACCATGTTTGACCTACTTTATGCGCAAAAGTGCCAAAAACGCTGTAAAACCTTTGAAATAGCAACTTAACACTTAATTTCAAGCATATGACTATGATTTTCAATTCTAACCACTTGAACACAATAATATATACCAAAAAGTGCTGTGTGCCATGTTTCGTGCAAAACAAACCAAGTTTGAGCTACTTTATGAGCAAAAGTGCAAAAAAATGCTTAAAAACCCTGAAAATCGCAACTTAACACGTAATTTGTAGCATATGACTATAATTTTCAATTCTAACCATTTCAACACAATAA
>NC_080053.1:21359886-21382922 GCF_026212465.1 Amaranthus tricolor
CAAACGTGGTTTGTTTTGCACGAAACTTGCCACAAAACACTATTTGGTACATATTATTGTGTTGACGTCATTAGAATTTAAAATCATAGTCAAGTGCTACAAATTACGTGTTAAGTTGCGATTTTTAGGGTTTTTAAGCATTTTTGGCACTTTTGCGCATAAAGTAGCTGAAACATGGTTTGTTTTGCACGAAACTTTGCACACAACACTATTTGGTATATATTATTGTGTTGAAGTGGTTAGAATTGAAAATCATAGTCATATGCTACAAATTACGTGTTAAGTTACGATTTTCAGGGTTTTTTAAGCATTTTTTTGCGCTTTTTCTCATAAAGTAGCTCAAACTTGGTTTGTTTTGCATGAAACTTTGCACACAACACTATTTGGTATATATTATTGTGTTGAAGTAGTTAGAATTTAAAATCATAGTCATACGCTACAAATTACGTGTGAAGTTGCGATTTTAAGGGTTTTTTAAGCATTTTTGGCACTTTTGCGTATAAAGTAGCACAAACATGGTTTGTTTTGCACGAAACTTTGCACACAACACTATTTGGAATATATTATTGGGTTGAAGTGGTTAGAATTAAAATCATAGTCATATGTTACAAATTACGTGTTAAGTTGCGATTTTCAGGGTTTTTTAGCGTTTTTTGCACTTTTGCTCATAATGTAGCTCAAACTTGTTTTGTTTTGCACGAAACTTGGCACACTGCACTATTCGGTATATATTATTGTGTTGAAGTGGATAGAATTGAAAATCATAGTCATACGCTAGAAATTAAGTGTTAAGTTGCTATTTTAAAGGTTTTACAGCGTTTTTTGGCACTTTTGCGCATAAAGTAGCTCAAACGTAGTTTGTTTTGCACGAAACTTGCCACACAACACTATTTGGTACATATTATTGTGTTGAAGTCGTTAGAATTTAAAATCATAGTCAAGTGCTACAAATTACGTGCTAAGTTGCGATTTTTAGGGTTTTTTAAGCATTTTTTGCACTTTTGCGCATAAAGTAGCTCAAACATGGTTTGTTTTGCACGAAACTTTGCACACAACACTATTTGGTATATATTATTGTGTTGAAGTAGTGACAATTTAAAATCATAGTCATATGCTAAAAATTACGTGTTAAGTTACGATTTTCAGGGTTTTTAAGCATTTTTTTGCGCTTTTTCTCATAAAGTAGCTCAAACTTGGTTTGTTTTGCATGAAACTTTGCACACAACACTATTTGGTATATATTATTGTGTTGAAGTAGTTAGAATTTAAAATCATAGTCATACGCTACAAATTACGTGTGAAGTTGCGATTTTAAGGGTTTTTAAGCATTTTTGGCACTTTTGCGTATAAAGTAGCACAAACATGGTTTGTTTTGCACGAAACTTTGCACACAACACTATTTGGAATATATTATTGGGTTGAAGTGGTTAGAATTAAAATCATAGTCATATGTTACAAATTACGTGTTAAGTTGCGATTTTCAGGGTTTTTTAGCGTTTTTTGCACTTTTGCTCATAATGTAGCTCAAACTTGTTTTGTTTTGCACGAAACTTGGCACACTGCACTATTCGGTATATATTATTGTGTTGAAGTGGATAGAATTGAAAATCATAGTCATACGCTAGAAATTAAGTGTTAAGTTGCTATTTTAAAGGTTTTACAGCGTTTTTGGCACTTTTGCGCATAAAGTAGCTCAAACGTAGTTTGTTTTGCACGAAACTTGCCACACAACACTATTTGGTACATATTATTGTGTTGAAGTCGTTAGAATTTAAAATCATAGTCAAGTGCTACAAATTACGTGTTAAGTTGCGATTTTTAGGGTTTTTAAGCATTTTTGGCACTTTTGCGCATAAAGTAGCTCAAACATGGTTTGTTTTGCACGAAACTTTGCACACAACACTATTTGGTATATATTATTGTGTTGAAGTAGTGACAATTTAAAATCATAGTCATATGCTACAAATTACGTGTTAAGTTACGATTTTCAGGGTTTTTAAGCATTTTTTGCGCTTTTTCTCATAAAGTAGCTCAAACTTGGTTTGTTTTGCATGAAACTTTGCACACAACACTATTTGGTATATATTATTGTGTTGAAGTAGTTAGAATTTAAAATCATAGTCATACGCTACAAATTACGTGTGAAGTTGCGATTTTAAGGGTTTTTAAGCATTTTTGGCACTTTTGCGTATACAAACATGGTTTGTTTTGCACGAAACTTTGCACACAACACTATTTGGAATATATTATTGGGTTGAAGTGGTTAGAATTAAAATCATAGTCATATGTTACAAATTACGTGTTAAGTTGCGATTTTCAGGGTTTTTTAGCGTTTTTTTGCACTTTTGCTCATAATGTAGCTCAAACTTGCTTTGTTTTGCACGAAACTTGGCACACTGCACTATTTGGTATATATTATTGTGTTGAAGTGGATAGAATTGAAAAATCATAGTCATACGCTAGAAATAAGTGTTAAGTTGCTATTTTAAAGGTTTTACAGCGTTTTTGGCACTTTTGCGCATAAAGTAGCTCAAACGTGGTTTGTTTTGCACGAAACTTTGCACACAACACTATTTGGTACATATTATTGTGTTGAAGTCGTTAGAATTTAAAATCATAGTCAAGTGCTACAAATTACGTGTTAAGTTGCGATTTTCAGGGTTTTTTAAGCGTTTTTTGCGCTTTTTCTCATAAAGTAGCTCAAACTTGGTTTGTTTTGCATGAAACTTTGCACACAACACTATTTGGTATATATTATTGTGTTGAAGTAGTTAGAATTTAAAATCATAGTCATACGCTACAAATTACGTGTTAAGTTGCGATTTTAAGGGTTTTTAAGCATTTTTGGCACTTTTGCGTATAAAGTAGCACAAACATGGTTTGTTTTGCACGAAACTTTGCACACAACACTATTTGGAATATATTACTGTGTTGAAGTGGTTAGAATTAAAATCATAGTCATATGTTACAAATTACGTGTTAAGTTGCGATTTTTAGGGTTTTTAAGCGTTGTTTGCACTTTTGCGTATAAAGTAGCACAAACATGGTTTGTTTTGCACGAAAGTTGGCACACTGCACTATTTGGTATATATTATTGTGTTGAAGTGGATAGAATTGAATATGATAGTCATACGCTAGAAATTAAGTGTTAAGTTGCTATTTTAAAGGTTTTACAGCGTTTTTGGCACTTTTGCGCATAAAGTAGCTCAAACGTGGTTTGTTTTGCACGAAACTTGCCACAAAACACTATTTGGTACATATTATTGTGTTGACGTCATTAGAATTTAAAATCATAGTCAAGTGCTACAAATTACGTGTTAAGTTGCGATTTTTAGGGTTTTTAAGCATTTTTGGCACTTTTGCGCATAAAGTAGCTGAAACATGGTTTGTTTTGCACGAAACTTTGCACACAACACTATTTGGTATATATTATTGTGTTGAAGTGGTTAGAATTGAAAATCATAGTCATATGCTACAAATTACGTGTTAAGTTACGATTTTCAGGGTTTTTAAGCATTTTTTGCGCTTTTTCTCATAAAGTAGCTCAAACTTGGTTTGTTTTGCATGAAACTTTGCACACAACACTATTTGGTATATATTATTGTGTTGAAGTAGTTAGAATTTAAAATCATAGTCATACGCTACAAATTACGTGTGAAGTTGCGATTTTAAGGGTTTTTAAGCATTTTTGGCACTTTTGCGTATAAAGTAGCACAAACATGGTTTGTTTTGCACGAAACTTTGCACACAACACTATTTGGAATATATTATTGGGTTGAAGTGGTTAGAATTAAAAATCATAGTCATATGTTACAAATTACGTGTTAAGTTGCGATTTTCAGGGTTTTTTAGCGTTTTTTTGCACTTTTGCTCATAATGTAGCTCAAACTTGTTTTGTTTTGCACGAAACTTGGCACACTGCCACTATTCGGTATATATTATTGTGTTGAAGTGGATAGAATTGAAAATCATAGTCATACGCTAGAAATTAAGTGTTAAGTTGCTATTTTAAAGGTTTTACAGCGTTTTTGGCACTTTTGCGCATAAAGTAGCTCAAACGTAGTTTGTTTTGCACGAAACTTGCCACACAACACTATTTGGTACATATTATTGTGTTGAAGTCGTTAGAATTTAAAATCATAGTCAAGTGCTACAAATTACGTGTTAAGTTGCGATTTTTAGGGTTTTTTAAGCATTTTTTGCACTTTTGCGCATAAAGTAGCTCAAACATGGTTTGTTTTGCACGAAACTTTGCACACAACACTATTTGGTATATATTATTGTGTTGAAGTAGTGACAATTTAAAATCATAGTCATATGCTACAAATTACGTGTTAAGTTACGATTTTCAGGGTTTTTAAGCATTTTTTGCGCTTTTTTCTCATAAAGTAGCTCAAACTTGGTTTGTTTTGCATGAAACTTTGCACACAACACTATTTGGTATATATTATTGTGTTGAAGTAGTTAGAATTTAAAATCATAGTCATACGCTACAAATTACGTGTGAAGTTGCGATTTTTAAGGGTTTTTAAGCATTTTTGGCACTTTTGCGTATAAAGTAGCACAAACATGGTTTGTTTTGCACGAAACTTTGCACACAACACTATTTGGAATATATTATTGGGTTGAAGTGGTTAGAATTAAAATCATAGTCATATGTTACAAATTACGTGTTAAGTTGCGATTTTCAGGGTTTTTTAGCGTTTTTTGCACTTTTGCTCATAATGTAGCTCAAAACTTGTTTTGTTTTGCACGAAACCTTGGCACACTGCACTATTCGGTATATATTATTGCGTTGAAGTGGATAGAATTGAAAATCATAGTCATACGCTAGAAATTAAGTGTTAAGTTGCTATTTTAAAGGTTTTACATCGTTTTTGGCACTTTTGCGCATAAAGTAGCTCAAACGTAGTTTGTTTTGCACGAAACTTGCCACACAACACTATTGGTACATATTATTGTGTTGAAGTCGTTAGAATTTAAAATCATAGTCAAGTGCTACAAATTACGTGTTAAGTTGCGATTTTTAGGGTTTTTAAGCATTTTTGGCACTTTTTGCGCAATAAAGTAGCTCAAACATGGTTTGTTTTGCACGAAACTTTGCACACAACACTATTTGGTATATATTATTGTGTTGAAGTAGTGACAATTTAAAATCATAGTCATATGCTACAAATTACGTGTTAAGTTACGATTTTCAGGGTTTTTTAAGCATTTTTTGCGCTTTTTCTCATAAAGTAGCTCAAACTTGGTTTGTTTTGCATGAAACTTTGCACACAACACTATTTGGTATATATTATTGTGTTGAAGTAGTTAGAATTTAAAATCATAGTCATACGCTACAAATTACGTGTGAAGTTGCGATTTTAAGGGTTTTTAAGCATTTTTGGCACTTTTGCGTATAAAGTAGCACAAACATGGTTTGTTTTGCACGAAACTTTGCACACAACACTATTTGGAATATATTATTGGGTTGAAGTGGTTAGAATTAAAATCATAGTCATATGTTACAAATTACGTGTTAAGTTGCGATTTTCAGGGTTTTTTAGCGTTTTTTGCACTTTTGCTCATAATGTAGCTCAAACTTGTTTTGTTTTGCACGAAACTTGGCACACTGCACTATTCGGTATATATTATTGTGTTGAAGTGGATAGAATTGAAAATCATAGTCATACGCTAGAAATTAAGTGTTAAGTTGCTATTTTAAAGGTTTTACAGCGTTTTTGGCACTTTTGCGCATAAAGTAGCTCAAAACGTAGTTTGTTTTGCACGAAAACTTGCCACACAACACTATTTGGTACATATTATTGTGTTGAAGTCGTTAGAATTTAAATCATAGTCAAGTGCTACAAATTACGTGTTAAGTTGCGATTTTTAGGGTTTTTAAAGCATTTTTGGCACTTTTGCGCATAAAGTAGCTCAAACATGGTTTGTTTTGCACGAAACTTTGCACACAACACTATTTGGTATATATTATTGTGTTGAAGTAGTGACAATTTAAAATCATAGTCATATGCTACAAATTACGTGTTAAGTTACGATTTTCAGGGTTTTTAAGCATTTTTTGCGCTTTTTCTCATAAAGTAGCTCAAACTTGGTTTGTTTTGCATGAAACTTTGCACACAACACTATTTGGTATATATTATTGTGTTGAAGTAGTTAGAATTTAAAATCATAGTCATACGCTACAAATTACGTGTGAAGTTGCGATTTTAAGGGTTTTTAAGCATTTTTGGCACTTTTGCGTATAAAGTAGCACAAACATGGTTTGTTTTGCACGAAACTTTGCACACAACACTATTTGGAATATATTATTGAGGTTGAAGTGGTTAGAATTAAAATCATAGTCATATGTTACAAATTACGTGTTAAGTTGCGATTTTCAAGGGTTTTTTTAGCGTTTTTTGCACTTTTGCTCATAATGTAGCTCAAACTTGTTTTGTTTTGCACGAAACTTGGCACACTGCACTATTCGGTATATATTGTTGTGTTGAAGTGGATAGAATTGAAAATCATAGTCATACGCTAGAAATTAAGTGTTAAGTTGCTATTTTAAAGGTTTTACAGCGTTTTTTGGCACTTTTGCGCATAAAGTAGCTCAAACGTAGTTTGTTTTGCACGAAACTTGCCACACAACACTATTTGGTACATATTATTGTGTTGAAGTCGTTAGAATTTAAAAATCATAGTCAAGTGCTACAAATTACGTGTTAAGTTGCGATTTTTAGGGTTTTTAAGCATTTTTTGGCACTTTTGCGCATAAAGTAGCTCAAACATGGTTTGTTTTGCACGAAACTTTGCACACAACACTATTTGGTATATATTATTGTGTTGAAGTAGTGACAATTTAAAATCATAGTCATATGCTAAAAATTACGTGTTAAGTTACGATTTTCAGGGTTTTTAAGCATTTTTTGCGCTTTTTCTCATAAAGTAGCTCAAACTTGGTTTGTTTTGCATGAAACTTTGCACACAACACTATTTGGTATATATTATTGTGTTGAAGTAGTTAGAATTTAAAATCATAGTCATACGCTACAAATTACGTGTGAAGTTGCGATTTTAAGGGTTTTTAAGCATTTTTGGCACTTTTGCGTATAAAGTAGCACAAACATGGTTTGTTTTGCACGAAACTTTGCACACAACACTATTTGGAATATATTATTGTGTTGAAGTGGTTAGAATTAAATCATAGTCATATGTTACAAATTACGTGTTAAGTTGCGATTTTCAGGGTTTTTAAGCGTTGTTTGCACTTTTGCTCATAATGTAGCTTAAACTTGCTTTGTTTTGCACGAAAGTTGGCACACTGCACTATTTGGTATATATTATTGTGTTGAAGTGGATAGAATTGAAAATGATAGTCATACGCTAGAAATTAAGTGTTAAGTTGCTATTTTAAAGGTTTTACAGCGTTTTTGGCACTTTTGCGCATAAAGTAGCTCAAACGTGGTTTGTTTTGCACGAAACTTTGCACACAACACTATTTGGTATATATTATTGTGTTGAAGTAGTGAAAATTTAAAATCATAGTCATATGCTACAAATTACGTGTTAAGTTGCGATTTTCAGGGTTTTTAGCGTTTTTTTGCGCTTTTTCTCATAAAGTAGCTCAAACTTGGTTTGTTTTGCATGAAACTTTACACACAACACTATTTGTTATATATTATTGTGTTGAAGTAGTTAGAATTTAAAATCATAGTCATACGCTACAAATTACGTGTGAAGTTGCGATTTTAAGGGTTTTTAAGCATTTTTGGCACTTTTGCGTATAAAGTAGCACAAACATGGTTTGTTTTGCACGAAACTTTGCACACAACACTATTTGGAATATATATTGTGTTGAAGTGGTTAGAATTAAAATCATAGTCATATGTTACAAATTACGTGTTAAGTTGCGATTTTTAGGGTTTTTAAGCGTTGTTTGCACTTTTGCTCATAATGTAGCTCAAACTTGCTTTGTTTTGCACGAAAGTTGGCACACTGCACTATTTGGTATATATTATTGTGTTGAAGTGGATAGAATTGAATATGATAGTCATACGCTAGAAATTAAGTGTTAAGTTGCTATTTTAAAGGTTTTACAGCGTTTTTGGCACTTTTGCGCATAAAGTAGCTCAAACGTGGTTTGTTTTGCACGAAACTTGCCACAAAACACTATTTGGTACATATTATTGTGTTGACGTCATTAGAATTTAAAATCATAGTCAAGTGCTACAAATTACGTGTTAAGTTGCGATTTTTAGGGTTTTTAAGCATTTTTGGCACTTTTGCGCATAAAGTAGCTGAAACATGGTTTGTTTTGCACGAAACTTTGCACACAACCACTATTTGGTATATATTATTGTGTTGAAGTGGTTAGAATTGAAAATCATAGTCATATGCTACAAATTACGTGTTAAGTTGTGATTTTAAGGGTTTTTAAGCATTTTTGGCACTTTTGCGCATAAAATAGCTGAAACATGGTTTGTTTTGTACGAAACTTTGCAAGCAACACTATTTGGTATATATTATTGTGTTGAAGTGGTTAGAATTGGAAATCATAGTCATATGCTACAAATTACGTGTTAAGTTTCGATTTTAAAGGTTTTTAAGCGTTTTTTTAACTTTTGCTCATATAGTAGCTCATACTTGGTTTGTTTTGCACGAAACTTGGCACACACAACCACTATTTGGAATATATTATTGTGTTGAAGTGGTTAGAATTGAAAATCATAGTCATATGCTACAAATTACGTGTGAAGTTGCTATTTTCAGGGTTTTTAAGCGTATTTTGCACTTTTGCTCATAAAGTAGCTCAAACTTAGTTTTGTTTTGCACGAAACTTGCCGCAAAACGCTTTTTGGTATATATTATTGTGTTGAAGTGGTTAGAATTGAAAATCCTAGTCATATGCTAGAAATTAAGTGTTAATTTGCTATTTCAAAGGTTTTATAGCGTTTTTGGCACTTTTGCGCATAAAGTAGCCCAAACTTGGTTTGTTTTGCACGAAACTTTGCACACAACACTATTTGGTATATATTATTGTGTTGAAGTAGTGAGAATTAAAATCATAGTCATATGCTACAAATTACGTGTTAAGTTGCGATTTGCAGGGTTTTTAAGCGTTTTTTGCACTTTTTCTCATAAATTAGCTCAAACTTGGTTTATTTTGCATGAAACTTTGCACACAACACTATTTGGTATATATTATTGTGTTGAAGTAGTAAGAATTTAAAATCATAGTCATATGCTACAAATTACGTGTGAAGTTGCGATTTTAACGGTTTTTTTAAGCATTTTTGGCACTTTTGCGTATAAAGTATCACAAACATGGTTTGTTTTGCACGAAACTTTGCACACAACACTATTTGGAATATATTATTGGGTTGAAGTGGTTAGAATTAAAATCATAGTCATATGTTACAAATTACGTGTTAAATTGCGATTTTCAGGGTTTTTTAGCGTTTTTTGCACTTTTGCTCATAATGTAGCTCAAACTTGTTTTGTTTTGCACGAAACTTGGCACACTGCACTATTCGGTATATATTATTGTGTTGAAGTGGATAGAATTGAAAATCATAGTCATACGCTAGAAATTAAGTGTTAAGTTGCTATTTTAAAGGTTTTACAGCGTTTTTGGCACTTTTGCGCATAAAGTAGCTCAAACGTAGTTTGTTTTGCACGAAACTTGCCACACAACACTATTTGGTACATATTATTGTGTTGAAGTCGTTAGAATTTAAAATCATAGTCAAGTGCTACAAATTACGTGTTAAGTTGCGATTTTTAGGGTTTTTAAGCATTTTTGGCACTTTTGCGCATAAAGTAGCTCAAACATGGTTTGTTTTGCACGAAACTTTGCACACAACACTATTTGGTATATATTATTGTGTTGAAGTAGTGACAATTTAAAATCATAGTCATATGCTACAAATTACGTGTTAAGTTACGATTTTCAGGGTTTTTAAGCATTTTTTTGCGCTTTTTCTCATAAAGTAGCTCAAACTTGGTTTGTTTTGCATGAAACTTTGCACACAACACTATTTGGTATATATTATTGTGTTGAAGTAGTTAGAATTTAAAATCATAGTCATACGCTACAAATTACGTGTGAAGTTGCGATTTTAAGGGTTTTTAAGCATTTTTGGCACTTTTGCGTATAAAGTAGCACAAACATGGTTTGTTTTGCACGAAACTTTGCACACAACACTATTTGGAATATATTATTGGGTTGAAGTGGTTAGAATTAAAATCATAGTCATATGTTACAAATTACGTGTTGATTTTCAGGGTTTTTTAGCGTTTTTTGCACTTTTGCTCATAATGTAGCTCAAACTTGTTTTGTTTTGCACGAAACTTGGCACACTGCACTATTCGGTATATATTATTGTGTTGAAGTGGATAGAATTGAAAATCATAGTCATACGCTAGAAATTAAGTGTTAAGTTGCTATTTTTAAAGGTTTTACAGCGTTTTTGGCACTTTTGCGCATAAAGTAGCTCAAACGTAGTTTGTTTTGCACGAAACTTGCCACACAACACTATTTGGTACATATTATTGTGTTGAAGTCGTTAGAATTTAAAATCATAGTCAAGTGCTACAAATTACGTGTTAAGTTGCGATTTTTAGGGTTTTTAAGCATTTTTGGCACTTTTGCGCATAAAGTAGCTCAAACATGGTTTGTTTTGCACGAAACTTTGCACACCAACACTATTTGGTATATATTATTGTGTTGAAGTAGTGACAATTTAAAATCATAGTCATATGCTACAAATTACGTGTTAAGTTACGATTTTCAGGGTTTTTAAGCATTTTTTGTGCTTTTTCTCATAAAGTAGCTCAAACTTGGTTTGTTTTGCATGAAACTTTGCACACAACCACTATTTGGTATATATTATTGTGTTGAAGTAGTTAGAATTTAAAATCATAGTCTTACGCTACAAATTACGTGTGAAGTTGCGATTTTAAGGGTTTTTAAGCATTTTTGGCACTTTTGCGTATAAAGTAGCACAAACATGGTTTGTTTTGCACGAAACTTTGCACACAACACTATTTGGAATATATTATTGTGTTGAAGTGGTTAGAATTAAAATCATAGTCATATGTTACAAATTACGTGTTAAGTTGCGATTTTCAGGGTTTTTAAGCGTTGTTTGCACTTTTGCTCATAATGTAGCTCAAACTTGCTTTGTTTTGCACGAAAGTTGGCACACTGCACTATTTGGTATATATTATTGTGTTGAAGTGGATAGAATTGAAAATGATAGTCATACGCTAGAAATTAAGTGTTAAGTTGCTATTTTAAAGGTTTTACAGCGTTTTTGGCACTTTTGCGCATAAAGTAGCTCAAACGTGGTTTGTTTTGCACGAAACTTGCCACAAAACACTATTTGGTACATATTATTGGTGTTGACGTCATTAGAATTTAAAATCATAGTCAAGTGCTACAAATTACGTCTTAAGTTGCGATTTTTAGGGTTTTTAAGCATTTTTTGGCACTTTTGCGCATAAAGTAGCTCAAACATGATTTGTTTTGCACGAAACTTTGCACACAAACACTATTTGGTATATATTATTGTGTTGAAGTGGTTAGAATTGAAAATCATAGTCATATGCTACAAATTACGTGTTAAGTTGTGATTTTAAGGGTTTTTAAGCATTTTTGGCACTTTTGCGCATAAAATAGCTGAAACATGGTTTGTTTTTGTACGAAACTTTGCAAGCAACACTATTTGGTATATATTATTGTGTTGAAGTGGTTAGAATTTGAAATCATAGTCATATGCTACAAATTACGTGTTAAGTTTCGATTTTAAAGGTTTTTAAGCGTTTTTTTAACTTTTGCTCATATAGTAGCTCATACTTGGTTTGTTTTGCACGAAACTTGGCACACAACACTATTCGGAATATATTATTGTGTTGAAGTGGTTAGAATTGAAAATCATAGTCATATGCTACAAATTACGTGTTAAGTTGCTATTTTCAGGGTTTTTAAGCGTATTTTGCACTTTTGCTCATAAAGTAACTTAAACTTAGTTTGTTTTGCACGAAACTTGCCGCAAAACGCTTTTTGGTATATATTATTGTGTTGAAGTGGTTAGAATTGAAAATCCTAGTCATATGCTAGAAATTAAGTGTTAATTTGCTATTTCAAAGGTTTTATAGCGTTTTTTGGCACTTTAGCGCATAAAGTAGCCCAAACTTGGTTTGTTTTGCACGAAACTTTGCACACAACACTATTTGGTATATATTATTGTGTTGAAGTAGTGAGAATTTAAAATCATAGTCATATGCTACAAATTACGTGTTAAGTTGCGATTTGCAGGGTTTTTAAGCGTTTTTTGCACTTTTTCTCATAAAGTAGCTCAAACTTGGTTTGTTTTGCATGAAACTTTGCACACAACACTATTTGGTATATATTATTGTGTTGAAGTAGTTAGAATTTAAAATCATAGTCATATGACTACAAATTACGTGTGAAGTTGCGATTTTAAGGGTTTTTTTAAGTATTTTTGGCACTTTTGCGTATAAAGTAGCACAAATATGGTTTGTTTTGCACGAAACTTTGCACACAACACTATTTGGAATATATTATTGGGTTGAAGTGGTTAGAATTAAAATCATAGTCATATGTTACAAATTACGTGTTAAGTTGCGATTTTCAGGGTTTTTTAGCGTTTTTTGCACATTTGCTCATAATGTAGCTCAAACTTGTTTTGTTTTGCACGAAACTTGGCACACTGCACTATTCGGTATATATTATTGTGTTGAAGTGGATAGAATTGAAAATCATAGTCATACGCTAGAAATTAAGTGTTAAGTTGCTATTTTAAAGGTTTTACAGCGTTTTTGGCACTTTTGCGCATAAAGTAGCTCAAACGTAGTTTGTTTTGCACGAAACTTGCCACACAACACTATTTGGTACATATTATTGTGTTGAAGTCGTTAGAATTTAAAATCATAGTCAAGTGCTACAAATTACGTGTTAAGTTGCGATTTTAGGGTTTTTAAGCATTTTTGGCACTTTTGCGCATAAAGTAGCTCAAACATGGTTTGTTTTGCACGAAACTTTGCACACAACACTATTTGGTATATATTATTGTGTTGAAGTAGTGACAATTTAAAATCATAGTCATATGCTACAAATTACGTGTTAAGTTACGATTTTCAGGGTTTTTAAGCATTTTTTTGCGCTTTTTCTCATAAAGTAGCTCAAACTTGGTTTGTTTTGCATGAAACTTTGCACACAACACTATTTGGTATATATTATTGTGTTGAAGTAGTTAGAATTTAAAATCATAGTCATTACGCTACAAATTACGTGTGAAGTTGCGATTTTAAGGGTTTTTAAGCATTTTTGGCACTTTTGCGTATAAAGTAGCACAAACATGGTTTGTTTTGCACGAAACTTTGCACACAACACTATTTGGAATATATTATTGGGTTGAAGTGGTTAGAATTAAAATCATAGTCATATGTTACAAATTACGTGTTAAGTTGCGATTTTCAGGGTTTTTTAGCGTTTTTTGCACTTTTGCTCATAATGTAGCTCAAACTTGTTTTGTTTTGCACGAAACTTGGCACACTGCACTATTCGGTATATATTATTGTGTTGAAGTGGATAGAATTGAAAATCATAGTCATACGCTAGAAATTAAGTGTTAAGTTGCTATTTTAAAGGTTTTACAGCGTTTTTGGCACTTTTGCGCATAAAGTAGCTCAAACGTAGTTTGTTTTGCACGAAACTTGCCACACAACACTATTTGGTACATATTATTGTGTTGAAGTCGTTAGAATTTAAAATCATAGTCAAGTGCTACAAATTACGTGTTAAGTTGCGATTTTTAGGGTTTTTAAGCATTTTTGGCACTTTTGCGCATAAAGTAGCTCAAACATGGTTTGTTTTGCACGAAACTTTGCACACAACACTATTTGGTATATATTATTGTGTTGAAGTAGTGACAATTTAAAATCATAGTCATATGCTACAAATTACGTGTTAAGTTACGATTTTCAGGGTTTTTAAGCATTTTTTGCGCTTTTTCTCATAAAGTAGCTCAAACTTGGTTTGTTTTGCATGAAACTTTGCACACAACACTATTTGGTATATATTATTGTGTTGAAGTAGTTAGAATTTAAAATCATAGTCATACGCTACAAATTACGTGTGAAGTTGCGATTTTAAGGGTTTTTAAGCATTTTTGGCACTTTTGCGTATAAAGTAGCACAAACATGGTTTGTTTTGCACGAAACTTTGCACACAACACTATTTGGAATATATTATTGTGTTGAAGTGGTTAGAATTAAAATCATAGTCATATGTTACAAATTACGTGTTAAGTTGCGATTTTCAGGGTTTTTAAGCGTTGTTTGCACTTTTGCTCATAATGTAGCTCAAACTTGCTTTGTTTTGCACGAAAGTTGGCACACTGCACTATTTGGTAGATATTATTGTGTTGAAGTGGATAGAATTGAAAATGATAGTCATACGCTAGAAATTAAGTGTTAAGTTGCAATTTTAAAGGTTTTACAGCGTTTTTGGCACTTTTGCGCATAAAGTAGCTCAAACGTGGTTTGTTTTGCACGAAACTTGCCACAAAACACTATTTGGTACATATTATTGTGTTGACGTCATTAGAATTTAAAATCATAGTCAAGTGTTACAAATTACGTCTTAAGTTGCGATTTTTAGGGTTTTTAAGCATTTTTGGCACTTTTGCGCATAAAGTAGCTCAAACATGATTTGTTTTGCACGAAACTTTGCACTCAACACTATTTGGTATATATTATTGTGTTGAAGTGGTTAGAATTGAAAATCATAGTCATATGCTACAAATTACGTGTTAAGTTGTGATTTTAAGGGTTTTTAAGCATTTTTGGCACTTTTGCGCATAAAATAGCTGAAACATGGTTTGTTTTGTACGAAACTTTGCAAGCAACACTATTTGGTATATATTATTGTGTTGAAGTAGTTAGAATTTGAAATCATAGTCATATGCTACAAATTACGTGTTAAGTTTCGATTTTAAAGGTTTTTAAGCGTTTTTTTAACTTTTGCTCATATAGTAGCTCATACTTGGTTTGTTTTGCACGAAACTTGGCACACAACACTATTCGGAATATATTATTGTGTTGAAGTGGTTAGAATTGAAAATCATAGTCATATGCTACAAATTACGTGTTAAGTTGCTATTTTCAGGGTTTTTAAGCGTATTTTGCACTTTTGCTCATAAAGTAGCTTAAACTTAGTTTGTTTTGCACGAAACTTGCCGCAAAACGCTTTTTGGTATATATTATTGTGTTGAAGTGGTTAGAATTGAAAATCCTAGTCATATGCTAGAAATTAAGTGTTAATTTGCTATTTCAAAGGTTTTATAGCGTTTTTGGCACTTTAGCGCATAAAGTAGCCCAAACTTGGTTTGTTTTGCACGAAACTTTGCACACAACACTATTTGGTATATATTATTGTGTTGAAGTAGTGAGAATTTAAAATCATAGTCATATGCTACAAATTACGTGTTAAGTTGCGATTTGCAGGGTTTTTAAGCGTTTTTTGCACTTTTTCTCATAAAGTAGCTCAAACTTGGTTTGTTTTGCATGAAACTTTGCACACAAACACTATTTGGTATATATTATTGTGTTGAAGTAGTTAGAATTTAAAATCATAGTCATATGCTACAAATTACGTGTGAAGTTGCGATTTTAAGGGTTTTTTTAAGTATTTTTTGGCACTTTTGCGTATAAAGTAGCACAAATATGGTTTGTTTTGCACGAAACTTTGCACACAACACTATTTGGAATATATTATTGGGTTGAAGTGGTTAGAATTAAAATCATAGTCATATGTTACAAATTACGTGTTAAGTTGCGATTTTCAGGGTTTTTTAGCGTTTTTTCCACTTTTGCTCATAATGTAGCTCAAACTTGCTTTGTTTTGCACGAAACTTGGCACACTGCACTATTCGGTATATATTATTGTGTTGAAGTGGATAGAATTGAAAATCATAGTCATACGCTAGAAATTAAGTGTTAAGTTGCTATTTTAAAGGTTTTACAGCGTTTTTGGCACTTTTGCGCATAAAGTAGCTCAAACGTAGTTTGTTTTGCACGAAACTTGCCACACAACACTATTTGGTACATATTATTGTGTTGAAGTCGTTAGAATTTAAAATCATAGTCAAGTGCTACAAATTACGTGTTAAGTTGCGATTTTTAGGGTTTTTAAGCATTTTTGGCACTTTTGCGCATAAAGTAGCTCAAACATGGTTTGTTTTGCACGAAACTTTGCACACAACACTATTTGGTATATATTATTGTGTTGAAGTAGTGACAATTTAAAATCATAGTCATACGCTACAAATTACGTGTTAAGTTACGATTTTCAGGGTTTTTTAAGCATTTTTTGCGCTTTTTCTCATAAAGTAGCTCAAACTTGGTTTGTTTTGCATGAAACTTTGCACACAACACTATTTGGTATATATTATTGTGTTGAAGTAGTTAGAATTTAAAATCATAGTCATACGCTACAAATTACGTGTGAAGTTGCGATTTTAAGGGTTTTTAAAGCATTTTTGGCACTTTTGCGTATAAAGTAGCACAAACATGGTTTGTTTTGCACGAAACTTTGAACACAACACTATTTGGAATATATTATTGTGTTGAAGTGGTTAGAATTAAAATCATAGTCATATGTTACAAATTACGTGTTAAGTTGCGATTTTCAGGGTTTTTAAGCGTTGTTTGCACTTTTGCTCATAATGTAGCTCAAACTTGCTTTGTTTTGCACGAAAGTTGGCACACTGCACTATTTGGTATATATTATTGTGTTGAAGTGGATAGAATTGAAAATGATAGTCATACGCTAGAAATTAAGTGTTAAGTTGCTATTTTAAAGGTTTTACAGCGTTTTTGGCACTTTTGCGCATAAAGTAGCTCAAACGTGGTTTGTTTTGCACGAAACTTGCCACAAAACACTATTTGGTACATATTATTGTGTTGACGTCATTAGAATTTAAAATCATAGTCAAGTGCTACAAATTACGTCTTAAGTTGCGATTTTTAGGGTTTTTAAGCATTTTTGGCACTTTTGCGCATAAAGTAGCTCAAACATGATTTGTTTTGCACGAAACTTTGCACACAACACTATTTGGTATATATTATTGTGTTGAAGTGGTTAGAATTGAAAATCATAGTCATATGCTACAAATTACGTGTTAAGTTGTGATTTTAAGGGGTTTTTAAGCATTTTTGGCACTTTTGCGCATAAAATAGCTGAAACATGGTTTGTTTTGTACGAAACTTTGCAAGCAACACTATTTGGTATATATTATTGTGTTGAAGTGGTTAGAATTTGAAATCATAGTCATATGCTACAAATTACGTGTTAAGTTTCGATTTTAAAGGTTTTTAAGCGTTTTTTTAACTTTTGCTCATATAGTAGCTCATACTTGGTTTGTTTTGCACGAAACTTGGCACACAACACTATTCGGAATATATTATTGTGTTGAAGTGGTTAGAATTGAAAATCATAGTCATATGCTACAAATTACGTGTTAAGTTGCTATTTTCAGGGTTTTTAAGCGTATTTTGCACTTTTGCTCATAAAGTAGCTTAAACTTAGTTTGTTTTTGCACGAAACTTGCCGCAAAACGCTTTTTGGTATATATTATTGTGTTGAAGTGGTTAGAATTGAAAATCCTAGTCATATGCTAGAAATTAAGTGTTAATTTGCTATTTCAAAGGTTTTATAGCGTTTTTGGCACTTTAGCGCATAAAGTAGCCCAAACTTGGTTTGTTTTGCACGAAACTTTGCACACAACACTATTTGGTATATATTATTGTGTTGAAGTAGTGAGAATTTAAAATCATAGTCATATGCTACAAATTACGTGTTAAGTTGCGATTTGCAGGGTTTTTAAGCGTTTTTTGCACTTTTTCTCATAAAGTAGCTCAAAACTTGGTTTGTTTTGCATGAAACTTTGCACACAACACTATTTGGTATATATTATTGTGTTGAAGTAGTTAGAATTTAAAATCATAGTCATATGCTACAAATTACGTGTGAAGTTGCGATTTTAAGGGTTTTTTTAGTATTTTTGGCACTTTTGCGTATAAAGTAGCACAAATATGGTTTGTTTTGCACGAAACTTTGCACACAACACTATTTGGAATATATTATTGGGTTGAAGTGGTTAGAATTAAAATCATAGTCATATGTTACAAATTACGTGTTAAGTTGCGATTTTCAGGGTTTTTTAGCGTTTTTTCCACTTTTGCTCATAATGTAGCTCAAACTTGCTTTGTTTTGCACGAAACTTGGCACACTGCACTATTCGGTATATATTATTGTGTTGAAGTGGATAGAATTGAAAATCATAGTCATACGCTAGAAATTAAGTGTTAAGTTGCTATTTTAAAGGTTTTACAGCGTTTTTGGCACTTTTGCGCATAAAGTAGCTCAAACGTAGTTTGTTTTGCACGAAACTTGCCACACAACACTATTTGGTACATATTATTTTGTTGAAGTCGTTAGAATTTAAAATCATAGTCAAGTGCTACAAATTACGTGTTAAGTTGCGATTTTTAGGGTTTTTAAGCATTTTTGGCACTTTTGCGCATAAAGTAGCTCAAACATGGTTTGTTTTGCACGAAACTTTGCACACAACACTATTTGGTATATATTATTGTGTTGAAGTAGTGACAATTTAAAATCATAGTCATACGCTACAAATTACGTGTTAAGTTACGATTTTCAGGGTTTTTAAGCATTTTTTGCGCTTTTTCTCATAAAGTAGCTCAAACTTGGTTTGTTTTGCATGAAACTTTGCACACAACACTATTTGGTATATATTATTGTGTTGAAGTAGTTAGAATTTAAAATCATAGTCATACGCTACAAATTACGTGTGAAGTTGCGATTTTAAGGGTTTTTAAGCATTTTTGGCACTTTTGCGTAATAAAGTAGCACAAACATGGTTTGTTTTGCACGAAACTTTGAACACAACACTATTTGGAATATATTATTGTGTTGAAGTGGTTAGAATTAAAATCATAGTCATATGTTACAAATTACGTGTTAAGTTGCGATTTTCAGGGTTTTTAAGCGTTGTTTGCACTTTTGCTCATAATGTAGCTCAAACTTGCTTTGTTTTGCACGAAAGTTGGCACACTGCACTATTTGGTATATATTATTGTGTTGAAGTGGATAGAATTGAAAATGATAGTCATACGCTAGAAATTAAGTGTTAAGTTGCTATTTTAAAGGTTTTACAGCGTTTTTTGGCACTTTTGCGCATAAAGTAGCTCAAACGTGGTTTGTTTTGCACGAAACTTGCCACAAAACACTATTTGGTACATATTATTGTGTTGACGTCATTAGAATTTAAAATCATAGTCAAGTGCTACAAATTACGTCTTAAGTTGCGATTTTTAGGGTTTTTAAGCATTTTTGGCACTTTTGCGCATAAAGTAGCTCAAACATGATTTGTTTTGCACGAAACTTTGCACACAACACTATTTGGTATATATTATTGTGTTGAAGTGGTTAGAATTGAAAATCATAGTCATATGCTACAAATTACGTGTTAAGTTGTGATTTTAAGGGTTTTTAAGCATTTTTGGCACTTTTGCGCATAAAATAGCTGAAACATGGTTTGTTTTGTACGAAACTTTGCAAGCAACACTATTTGGTATATATTATTGTGTTGAAGTGGTTAGAATTTGAAATCATAGTCATATGCTACAAATTACGTGTTAAGTTTCGATTTTAAAGGTTTTTAAGCGTTTTTTTAACTTTTGCTCATATAGTAGCTCATACTTGGTTTGTTTTGCACGAAACTTGGCACACAACACTATTCGGAATATATTATTGTGTTGAAGTGGTTAGAATTGAAAATCATAGTCATATGCTACAAATTACGTGTTAAGTTGCTATTTTCAGGGTTTTTAAGCGTATTTTGCACTTTTGCTCATAAAGTAGCTTAAACTTAGTTTGTTTTGCACGAAACTTGCCGCAAAACGCTTTTTGGTATATATTATTGTGTTGAAGTGGTTAGAATTGAAAATCCTAGTCATATGCTAGAAATTAAGTGTTAATTTGCTATTTCAAAGGTTTTATAGCGTTTTTGGCACTTTAGCGCATAAAGTAGCCCAAACTTGGTTTGTTTTGCACGAAACTTTGCACACAACACTATTTGGTATATATTATTGTGTTGAAGTAGTGAGAATTTAAAATCATAGTCATATGCTACAAATTACGTGTTAAGTTGCGATTTGCAGGGTTTTTAAGCGTTTTTTGCACTTTTTCTCATAAAGTAGCTCAAACTTGGTTTGTTTTGCATGAAACTTTGCACACAACACTATTTGGTATATATTATTGTGTTGAAGTAGTTAGAATTTAAAATCATAGTCATATGCTACAAATTACGTGTGAAGTTGCGATTTTAAGGGTTTTTTTAAGTATTTTTGGCACTTTTGCGTATAAAGTAGCACAAATATGGTTTGTTTTGCACGAAACTTTGCACACAACACTATTTGGAATATATTATTGGGTTGAAGTGGTTAGAATTAAAATCATAGTCATATGTTACAAATTACGTGTTAAGTTGCGATTTTCAGGGTTTTTTAGCGTTTTTTTCCACTTTTGCTCATAATGTAGCTCAAACTTGCTTTGTTTTGCACGAAACTTGGCACACTGCACTATTCGGTATATATTATTGTGTTGAAGTGGATAGAATTGAAAATCATAGTCATTACGCTAGAAATTAAGTGTTAAGTTGCTATTTTAAAGGTTTTACAGCGTTTTTGGCACTTTTGCGCATAAAGTAGCTCAAACGTAGTTTGTTTTGCACGAAACTTGCCACACAACACTATTTGGTACATATTATTGTGTTGAAGTCGTTAGAATTTAAAATCATAGTCAAGTGCTACAAATTACGTGTTAAGTTGCGATTTTTAGGGTTTTTAAGCATTTTTGGCACTTTTGCGCATAAAGTAGCTCAAACATGGTTTGTTTTGCACGAAACTTTGCACACAACACTATTTGGTATATATTATTGTGTTGAAGTAGTGACAATTTAAAATCATAGTCATATGCTACAAATTACGTGTTAAGTTACGATTTTCAGGGTTTTTAAGCATTTTTTGCGCTTTTTCTCATAAAGTAGCTCAAACTTGGTTTGTTTTGCATGAAACTTTGCACACAACACTATTTGGTATATATTATTGTGTTGAAGTAGTTAGAATTTAAAATCATAGTCATACGCTACAAATTACGTGTGAAGTTGCGATTTTAAGGGTTTTTAAGCATTTTTGGCACTTTTGCGTATAAAGTAGCACAAACATGGTTTGTTTTGCACGAAACTTTGCACACAACACTATTTGGAATATATTATTTTGTTGAAGTGGTTAGAATTAAAATCATAGTCATATGTTACAAATTACGTGTTAAGTTGCGATTTTCAGGGTTTTTAAGCGTTGTTTGCACTTTTGCTCATAATGTAGCTCAAACTTGCTTTGTTTTGCACGAAAGTTGGCACACTGCACTATTTGGTATATATTATTGTGTTGAAGTGGATAGAATTGAAAATGATAGTCATACGCTAGAAATTAAGTGTTAAGTTGCTATTTTAAAGGTTTTACAGCGTTTTTGGCACTTTTGCGCATAAAGTAGCTCAAACGTGGTTTGTTTTGCACGAAACTTGCCACAAAACACTATTTGGTACATATTATTGTGTTGACGTCATTAGAATTTAAAATCATAGTCAAGTGCTACAAATTACGTCTTAAGTTGCGATTTTTAGGGTTTTTAAGCATTTTTGGCACTTTTGCGCATAAAGTAGCTCAAACATGATTTGTTTTGCACGAAACTTTGCACACAACACTATTTGGTATATATATTGTGTTGAAGTGGTTAGAATTGAAAATCATAGTCATATGCTACAAATTACGTGTTAAGTTGTGATTTTAAGGGTTTTTAAAGCATTTTTGGCACTTTTGCGCATAAAATAGCTGAAACATGGTTTGTTTTGTACGAAACTTTGCAAGCAACACTATTTGGTATATATTATTGTGTTGAAGTGGTTAGAATTTGAAATCATAGTCATATGCTACAAATTACGTGTTAAGTTTCGATTTTAAAGGTTTTTAAGCGTTTTTTTAACTTTTGCTCATATAGTAGCTCATACTTGGTTTGTTTTGCACGAAACTTGGCACACAACACTATTCGGAATATATTATTGTGTTGAAGTGGTTAGAATTGAAAATCATAGTCATATGCTACAAATTACGTGTTAAGTTGCTATTTTCAGGGTTTTTAAGCGTATTTTGCACTTTTGCTCATAAAGTAGCTTAAACTTAGTTTGTTTTGCACGAAACTTGCCGCAAAACGCTTTTTGGTATATATTATTGTGTTGAAGTGGTTAGAATTGAAAATCCTAGTCATATGCTAGAAATTAAGTGTTAATTTGCTATTTCAAAGGTTTTATAGCGTTTTTGGCACTTTAGCGCATAAAGTAGCCCAAACTTGGTTTGTTTTGCACGAAACTTTGCACACAACACTATTTGGTATATATTATTGTGTTGAAGTAGTGAGAATTTAAAATCATAGTCATATGCTACAAATTACGTGTTAAGTTGCGATTTGCAGGGTTTTTAAGCGTTTTTTGCACTTTTTCTCATAAAGTAGCTCAAACTTGGTTTGTTTTGCATGAAACTTTGCACACAACACTATTTGGTATATATTATTGTGTTGAAGTAGTTAGAATTTAAAATCATAGTCATATGCTACCAAATTACGTGTGAAGTTGCGATTTTAAGGGTTTTTTTAAGTATTTTTGGCACTTTTGCGTATAAAGTAGCACAAATATGGTTTGTTTTGCACGAAACTTTGCACACAACACTATTTGGAATATATTATTGGGTTGAAGTGGTTAGAATTAAAATCATAGTCATATGTTACAAATTACGTGTTAAGTTGCGATTTTCAGGGTTTTTTAGCGTTTTTTCCACTTTTGCTCATAATGTAGCTCAAACTTGCTTTGCTTTGCACGAAACTT
>NC_080053.1:21383022-21404252 GCF_026212465.1 Amaranthus tricolor
CTTCAACACACTAATATATACCAAATAGTGTTGTGTGCCAAGTTTCGTGCAAAACAAACCATGTTTGAGCTACTTTATGCACAAAAGTGCCAAAAACCGCTTTAAAACCCTTAAAATCGCAACTTAACACGTAATTTGGACAAAATGACTATGATTTTCAATTATAACCACTTCAACACAATAATATATATCAAATAGTGTTGTGTGCCAAGTTTCGTGCAAAACAAACCCAAGTTTGAGCTACTTTATGAGCAAAAGTGCCAAAAACGCTTAAAAACCCTTAAAATCGCAACTTAACACGTAATGTATAGCATATGACTATGATTTTCAATTCTAACCACTTCAACACAATAATATATATCAAATAGTGTTGTGTGCCAAGTTTCGTGCAAAACAAACCAAGTTTGAGCTACTTTATGAGCAAAAGTGTAAAAAAACGCTTAAAACTCCTTAAAATCGAAACATTACACGTAATTTGTAGCATATGACTATAATTTTCAATTCTAACCCACTTCAACACAATAATATTAACCAAATAGTGTTGTGTACCAAGTTTCGTGCAAAACAAACAAAGTGTGAGCTACTTTGTGCACAAAAGTGCCAAAAACGCTTAAAAAACCCTTAAAATCGCAACTAAACACGTAATTTCTTGCATATGACTATAATTTTAAATTCTAACCACTTCAACACAATAATATATACCAGAAAGAGTTTTATGGCAAGTTTCGTGCAAAACAAACCAAGTTTGAGCTACTTTATGAGCAAAAGTGCAAAAAATTCTTAAAAACCCCTTAAAATAATAACTTAACAAGTAATTTGTAGCGTATTACAGTGGATTTTAAATTCAAAACCACTTCCAGACAATAATATATACCAAATAGTGTTGTGTGCCAAGTTTCGTTCAAAACAAACCAAGTTTGAGCTACTTTATGAGCAAAAGTGTAAAAAACGCTTAAAACTCCTTAAAATCGAAACATAACACGTAATTTGTAGCAGATGACTATGATTTTCAATTCTAACCACTTGAACATAATAATATATACCAAATAGTGTTCTGTGCCAAGTTTCATGCAAAACAAACCAAGTTTGAGTTACTTTATGAGCGAAAGTGTAAAAAACGCTTAAAACCCCTTAAAATCGAAACATAAGACGAAATTTTTAGAATATGACTGTGATTTTCAATTCTAACCACTTCAACACAATAATATACACCAAATAGTGTTGTGTGCCAAGTTTCATGCAAAACAAACCAAGTTTGAGCTACTTTATGAGCAAAATTGTAAAAAATGCTTAAAACTCCTTAAAATCGAAACATAACACGTAATTTGTAGCATATGACTATAATTTTCAATTCTAACCACTTCAACACAATAATATTAACCAAATAGTGTTGTGTGCCATCTTTCGTGCAAAACAAACAAAGTGTGAGCTACTTTGTGCACAAAAGTGCCAAAAACGCTTAAAAAACCCTTAAAATCGCAACTAAACACGTAATTTCTTGCATATGACTATAATTTTATATTCTAACCACTTCAACACAATAATATATACCAAAAAGAGTTTTATGGCAAGTTTCGTGCAAAACAAACCAAGTTTGAGCTTCTTTATGAGTAAAAGTGCAAAAAATTCTTAAAAACCCTTAGAATCATAACTTAACAAGTAATTTGTAGCATATTACAGTTGGTTTTAAATTCAAACCACTTCCACACAATAATATATACCCAAATAGTGTTTTGTGCCAAGTTTCGGGCAAAACAAACCAAGTTTGAGCTACTTTATGAGCAAAAGTGTAAAAAACGCTTAAAACTCCTTAAAATTAAAACATAACACGTAATTAATAGCATATGACTATGATTTTTCAATTCTAACCACTTCAACACAATAATATATACCAAATAGTGTTGTGTGCCAAGTTTCGTGCAAAACAAACCAAGTTTGAGCTACTTTATGAGCAAAAGTGTAAAAAACGCTTAAAAACCCCTTAACATCGAAACATAACACGTAATTTGTAGCATATGACTCAATTCTAACCACTTCAACACAATAAATATACTAAACAGTGTTGTGTGTCAAGTGTCGTGCAAAACAAACAATGTTTGAGCTAATTTGTGCGCAAAAGTGCCAAAAACGCTTAAAAACCCTTAAAATCGCAACTTAACTCGTAATTTGGAGAAAATGACTATGATTTTCAATTATAACCACTTCAGCACAATAATATATATCAAATAGTGTTGTGTGCCAAGTTTCGTGCAAAACAAACCAAGTTTGAGCTACTTTATGAGCAAAAGTGCCAAAAACACTTAAAAACCCTTAAAATCGCAACTTAACCACGTAATTTATAGCATATGACTATGATTTTCAATTCTAACCACTTCAACACAATAATATATACCAAAAAGTGTTGTGTGCCATATTTCGTGAAAAACAAACCAAGTTTGAGCTACTTTATGAGCAATAGAGCAAGAAACGCTTAAAAAACCCTTAAAATCGCAATTTAACACGTAATTAATAGCATATTACTATGATTTTCAATTCTAACCACTTCAACACAATAATATATACCAAATAGTGTTGTGTGCCAAGTTTCGTGCAAAACAAACCATGTTTGAGCTACTTTATGGACAAAAGTGTCAAAAACGCTTTAAAAACCCTTAAAATCGCAACTTAACACGTAATGTATAGCATATGACTATGATTTTCAATTCTAACCACTTCAACACAATAATATATATCAAATAGTGTTGTGTGCCAAGTTTCGTGCAAAACAAACCAAGTTTGAGCTACTTTATGAGCAAAAGTGCCAAAAACGCTTAAAAAACCCCTTAAAATCGCAACTTAACACGTAATTTATAGCATATGACTATGATTTGCAATTCTAACCACTTCAACACAATAATATATATCAAATAGTGTTGTGTGCCAAGTTTCGTGCAAAACAAACCAAGTTTGAGCTACTTTATGAGCAAAAGTGTAAAAAACGCTTAAAAACCCCTTAACATCGAAACATAACACGTAATTTGTAGCATATGACTCAATTCTAACCACTTCAACACAATAATATATACCAAACAGTGTTGTGTGTCAAGTGTCGTGCAAAACAAACAATGTTTGAGCTAATTTGTGCGCAAAAGTGCCAAAAACGCTTAAAAAACCCTTAAAATCGCAACTTAACTCGTAATTTGGAGAAAATGACTATGATTTTCAATTATAACCACTTCAGCACAATAATATATATCAAATAGTGTTGTGTGCCAAGTTTCGTGCAAAACAAACCAAGTTTGAGCTACTTTATGAGCAAAAGTGCCAAAAACACTTAAAAACCCTTAAAATCGCAACTTAACACGTAATTTATAGCATATGACTATGATTTTCAATTCTAACCACTTCAACACAATAATATATACCAAAAAGTGTTGTGTGCCATATTTCGTGCAAAACAAACCAAGTTTGAGCTACTTTATGAGCAATAGAGCAAGAAACGCTTAAAAACCCTTAAAATCGCAATTTAAACACGTAATTAATAGCATATTACTATGATTTTCAATTCTAACCACTTCAACACAATAATATATACCAAATAGTGTTGTGTGCCAAGTTTCGTGCAAAACAAACCATGTTTGAGCTACTTTATGGACAAAAGTGTCAAAAAACGCTTAAAAACCCTTAAAATCGCAACTTAACACGTAATGTATAGCATATGACTATGATTTTCAATTCTAACCACTTCAACACAATAATATATATCAAATAGTGTTGTGTGGCAAGTTTCGTGCAAAACAAACCAAGTTTGAGCTACTTTATGAGCAAAAGTGCCAAAAAACGCTTAAAAACCCTTAAAATCGCAACTTAACACGTAATTTATAGCATATGACTATGATTTGCAATTCTAACCACTTCAACACAATAATATATATCAAATAGTGTTGTGTGCCAAGTTTCGTGCAAAACAAACCAAGTTTGAGCTACTTTATGAGCAAAAAGTGCCAAAAACACTTAAAAACCCTTAAAATCGCAATTTAACACATAATTTGTAGCAAATGACTATGATTTTCAATTCTAACCACTTCAACACAATAATATATACCAAATAGTATTGTGTGTCAAGTTTCATGCAAAACAAACCAAGTTTGAGCTACTTTGTGAGTAAAAGTGTAAACGCTTAAAACCCCTTAAAATCGAAAAATAACACGTAATTTGTAGCATATGACTCAATTCTAACCACTTCAACACAATAATATACACCAAATAGTGTTATGTGCCAAGTTTCGTTCAAAACAAACCATGTTTGAGCTACTTTATGCGCAAAAGGGCCAAAAACCGCTTAAAAACCCTTAAAATCGCAACTTAACACGTAATTTCTAGCATATGACTATGATTTGCAATTCTAACCACTTCAACACAATAATATATACCAAAAAGTGTTGTGTGCCAAGTTTCGTGCAAAACAAACTAAGTTGGAACTACTTTATGAGCAAAAGAGCAAGAAACGCTTAAAAACCCTTAAAATCGCAACTTAACACGTAATTTATAGCATATGACTGTGATTTTCAACTCTAACCACTTTAACACAATAATATACACTAAATAGTGTTGTGTGCCAAGTGTCGTGCAAAAACAAACTATGTTTGAGGTACTTTATGCGCAAAAGTGCCAAAAACGTTTAAAAACCCTTAAAATCGCAACATAACACGTAATTTGTAGCAAATGACTATGATTTTCAATTCTAACCACTTCAACACAATAATATATACCAAATAGTATTGTTTGTCAAGTTTCTTGCAAAACAAACCAAGTTTGAGCTACTTTGTGAGCAAAAGTGTAAACGCTTAAAACCCCTTAAAATCGAAAAATAACACGTAATTTGTAGCATATGACTTAATTCTAACGACTTTCAACACGAATAATATACACTAAATAGTGTTATGTGCCAAGTTTCGTTCAAAACAAACCATGTTTGAGCTACTTTATGCGCAAAAGGGCCAAAAACGCTTAAAAACCCTTAAAATCGCTAATTCACACGTAATTTCTAGCATATGACTATGATTTGCAATTCTAACCACTTCAACACAATAATATAAACCAAAAAGTGTTGTGTGCCATGTTTCGTGCAAAACAAACCAAGTTTGAGCTACTTTGTGAGCAAAAGTGCCAAAAACGCTTAAAAACCCTTAAAATCGCAACTTCACACGTAATTTATAGCATATGACTATGATTTTCAATTCAAACCACTTCAACACAATAATATATATCAAATAGTGTTGTGTGCCAAGTTTCGTGCAAAACAAACCAAGTTTGAGCTACTTTATGAGCAAAAGTGCCAAAAACGCTTAAAAAACCCCTTAAAATCGCAATTTAAACACGTAATTTATAGCAAATGACTATGATTTTCAATTCTAAACCACTTCAACACAATAATATATACCAAATAGTATTGTGTGTCAAGTTTCATGCAAAACAAACCAAGTTTGAGCTACTTTATGAGCAAAAGTGTAAACGCTTAAAACCCCTTAAAATCGAAAAATAACACGTAATTTGTAGCATATGACTCAATTCTAACCACTTCAACACAATAATATACACCAAATAGTGTTATGTGCCAAGTTTCGTTCAAAACAAACCATGTTTGAGCTACTTTATGCGCAAAAGGGCCAAAAACGCTTAAAAAACCCTTAAAATAGCAACTTAACACGTAATTTCTAGCATATGACTATGATTTGCAATTCTAACCACTTCAACACAATAATATATACCAAAAAGTGTTGTGTGCCAAGTTTCGTGCAAAACAAACTAAGTTGGAACTACTTTATGAGCAAAAGAGCAAGAAACGCTTAAAAACCCTTAAAATCGCAACTTAACACGTAATTTATAGCATATGACTGTGATTTTCAACTCTAACCACTTTAACACAATAATATATACTAAATAGTGTTGTGTGCCAAGTGTCGTGCAAAACAAACCATGTTTGAGGTACTTTATGCGCAAAAGTGCTAAAAACGTTTAAAAAACCCTTAAAATCGCAACATAACACGTAATTTGTAGCAAAATACTATGATTTTCAATTCTAACCACTTCAACACAATAATATATACCAAATAGTATTGTTTGTCAAGTTTCTTGCAAAACAAACCAAGTTTGAGCTACTTTGTGAGCAAAAGTGTAAACGCTTAAAACCCCTTAAAATCGAAAAATAACACGTAATTTGTAGCATATGACTTAATTCTAACGACTTCAACACAATAATATACACTAAATAGTGTTATGTGCCAAGTTTCGTTCAAAACAAACCATGTTTGAGCTACTTTATGCGCAAAAGGGCCAAAAACGCTTAAAAAACCCTTAAAATCGCAAATTAACACGTAATTTCTAGCATATGACTATGATTTGCAATTCTAACCACTTCAACACAATAATATAAACCAAAAAGTGTTGTGTGCCATGTTTCGTGCAAAACAAACCAAGTTTGAGCTACTTTATCAGCAATAAAGCAAGAAACGCTTAAAAACCCTTAAAATTGGAACTTAACACGTAATTAATAGCATATGACTATGATTTTCAATTCTAACCACTTCAACACACTAATATATACCAAATAGTGTTGTGTGCCAAGTTTCGTGCAAAACAAACCATGTTTGAGCTACTTTATGCACAAAAGTGCCAAAAACGCTTTAAAAACCCTTAAAATCGCAACTTAACACGTAATTTGGACAAAATGACTATGATTTTCAATTATAACCACTTCAACACAATAATATATATCAAATAGTGTTGTGTGCCAAGTTTCGTGCAAAACAAACCAAGTTTGAGCTACTTTATGAGCAAAAGTGCCAAAAACGCTTAAAAAACCCTTAAAATCGCAACTTAACACGTAATGTATAGCATATGACTATGATTTTCAATTCTAACCACTTCAACACAATAATATATATCAAATAGTGTTGTGTGCCAAGTTTCGTGCAAAACAAACCAAGTTTGAGCTACTTTATGAGCAAAAGTGTAAAAAACGCTTAAAACTCCTTAAAATCGAAACATTACACGTAATTTGTAGCATATGACTATAATTTTCAATTCTAACCACTTCAACACAATAATATTAACCAAATAGTGTTGTGTACCAAGTTTCGTGCAAAACAAACAAAGTGTGAGCTACTTTGTGCACAAAAGTGCCAAAAACGCTTAAAAACCCTTAAAATCGCAACTAAACACGTAATTTCTTGCATATGACTATAATTTTAAATTCTAACCACTTCAACACAATAATATATACCAGAAAGAGTTTTATGGCAAGTTTCGTGCAAAACAAACCAAGTTTGAGCTACTTTATGAGCAAAAGTGCAAAAAATTCTTAAAAAACCCTTAAAATAATAACTTAACAAGTAATTTGTAGCGTATTACAGTGGATTTTAAATTCAAACCACTTCCAGACAATAATATATACCAAATAGTGTTGTGTGCCAAGTTTCGTTCAAAACAAACCAAGTTTGAGCTACTTTATGAGCAAAAGTGTAAAAAACGCTTAAAACTCCTTAAAATCGAAACATAACACGTAATTTGTAGCAGATGACTATGATTTTCAATTCTAACCACTTGAACATAATAATATATACCAAATAGTGTTCTGTGCCAAGTTTCATGCAAAACAAACCAAGTTTGAGTTACTTTATGAGCGAAAGTGTAAAAAACGCTTAAAACCCCTTAAAATCGAAACATAAGACGAAATTTTTAGAATATGACTGTGATTTTCAATTCTAACCACTTCAACACAATAATATACACCAAATAGTGTTGTGTGCCAAGTTTCATGCAAAACAAACCAAGTTTGAGCTACTTTATGAGCAAAATTGTAAAAAATGCTTAAAACTCCTTAAAATCGAAACATAACACGTAATTTGTAGCATATGACTATAATTTTCAATTCTAACCACTTCAACACAATAATATTAACCAAATAGTGTTGTGTGCCATCTTTCGTGCAAAACAAACAAAGTGTGAGCTACTTTGTGCACAAAAGTGCCAAAAACGCTTAAAAACCCTTAAAATCGCAACTAAACACGTAATTTCTTGCATATGACTATAATTTTATATTCTAACCACTTCAACACAATAATATATACCAAAAAGAGTTTTATGGCAAGTTTCGTGCAAAACAAACCAAGTTTGAGCTTCTTTATGAGTAAAAGTGCAAAAAATTCTTAAAAACCCTTAGAATCATAACTTAACAAGTAATTTGTAGCATATTACAGTTGGTTTTAAATTCAAACCACTTCCACACAATAATATATACCAAATAGTGTTTTGTGCCAAGTTTCGGGCAAAACAAACCAAGTTTGAGCTACTTTATGAGCAAAAGTGTAAAAAACGCTTAAAACTCCTTAAAATTAAAACATAACACGTAATTAATAGCATATGACTATGATTTTCAATTCTAACCACTTCAACACAATAATATATACCAAATAGTGTTGTGTGCCAAGTTTCGTGCAAAACAAACCAAGTTTGAGCTACTTTATGAGCAAAAGTGTAAAAAACGCTTAAAACCCCTTAACATCGAAACATAACACGTAATTTGTAGCATATGACTCAATTCTAACCACTTCAACACAATAATATATACTAAACAGTGTTGTGTGTCAAGTGTCGTGCAAAACAAACAATGTTTGAGCTAATTTGTGCGCAAAAGTGCCAAAAACGCTTAAAAACCCTTAAAATCGCAACTTAACTCGTAATTTGGAGAAAATGACTATGATTTTCAATTATAACCACTTCAGCACAATAATATATATCAAATAGTGTTGTGTGCCAAGTTTCGTGCAAAACAAACCAAGTTTGAGCTACTTTATGAGCAAAAGTGCCAAAAACACTTAAAAACCCTTAAAATCGCAACTTAACACGTAATTTATAGCATATGACTATGATTTTCAATTCTAACCACTTCAACACAATAATATATACCAAAAAGTGTTGTGTGCCATATTTCGTGAAAAACAAACCAAGTTTGAGCTACTTTATGAGCAATAGAGCAAGAAACGCTTAAAAACCCTTAAAATCGCAATTTAACACGTAATTAATAGCATATTACTATGATTTTCAATTCTAACCACTTCAACACAATAATATATACCAAATAGTGTTGTGTGCCAAGTTTCGTGCAAAACAAACCATGTTTGAGCTACTTTATGGACAAAAGTGTCAAAAACGCTTTAAAACCCTTAAAATCGCAACTTAACACGTAATGTATAGCATATGACTATGATTTTCAATTCTAACCACTTCAACACAATAATATATATCAAATAGTGTTGTGTGCCAAGTTTCGTGCAAAACAAACCAAGTTTGAGCTACTTTATGAGCAAAAGTGCCAAAAACGCTTAAAAACCCTTAAAATCGCAACTTAACACGTAATTTATAGCATATGACTATGATTTGCAATTCTAACCACTTCAACACAATAATATATATCAAATAGTGTTGTGTGCCAAGTTTCGTGCAAAACAAACCAAGTTTGAGCTACTTTATGAGCAAAAGTGCCAAAAACGCTTAAAAACCCTTAAAATCGCAATTTAACACGTAATTTGTAGCAAATGACTATGATTTTCAATTCTAACCACTTCAACACAATAATATATACCAAATAGTATTGTGTGTCAAGTTTCATGCAAAACAAACCAAGTTTGAGCTACTTTGTGAGCAAAAGTGTAAACGCTTAAAACCCCTTAAAATCGAAAAATAACACGTAATTTGTAGCATATGACTCAATTCTAACCACTTCAACACAATAATATACACTAAATAGTGTTATGTGCCAAGTTTCGTTCAAAACAAACCATGTTTGAGCTACTTTATGCGCAAAAGGGCCAAAAACGCTTAAAAACCCTTAAAATCGCAAATTCACACGTAATTTCTAGCATATGACTATGATTTGCAATTCTAACCACTTCAACACAATAATATAAACCAAAAAGTGTTGTGTGCCATGTTTCGTGCAAAACAAACCAAGTTTGAGCTACTTTATGAGCAAAAGTGCCAAAAACGCTTAAAAACCCTTAAAATCGCAACTTCACACGTAATTTATAGCATATGACTATGATTTTCAATTCTAACCACTTCAACACAATAATATATATCAAATAGTGTTGTGTGCCAAGTTTCGTGCAAAACAAACCAAGTTTGAGCTACTTTATGAGCAAAAGTGCCAAAAACGCTTAAAAAACCCTTAAAATCGCAATTTAACACGTAATTTATAGCAAATGACTATGATTTTCAATTCTAACCACTTCAACACAATAATATATACCAAATAGTATTGTGTGTCAAGTTTCATGCAAAACAAACCAAGTTTGAGCTACTTTATGAGCAAAAGTGTAAACGCTTAAAACCCCTTAAAATCGAAAAATAACACGTAATTTGTAGCATATGACTCAATTCTAACCACTTCAACACAATAATATACACCAAATAGTGTTATGTGCCAAGTTTCGTTCAAAACAAACCATGTTTGAGCTACTTTATGCGCAAAAGGGCCAAAAACGCTTAAAAACCCTTAAAATCGCAACTTAACACGTAATTTCTAGCATATGACTATGATTTGCAATTCTAACCACTTCAACACAATAATATATACCAAAAAGTGTTGTGTGCCAAGTTTCGTGCAAAACAAACTAAGTTGGAACTACTTTATGAGCAAAAGAGCAAGAAACGCTTAAAAACCCTTAAAATCGCAACTTAACACGTAATTTATAGCATATGACTGTGATTTTCAACTCTAACCACTTTAACACAATAATATATACTAAATAGTGTTGTGTGCCAAGTGTCGTGCAAAACAAACCATGTTTGAGGTACTTTATGCGCAAAAGTGCCAAAAACGTTTAAAAACCCTTAAAATCGCAACATAACACGTAATTTGTAGCAAATGACTATGATTTTCAATTCTAACCACTTCAACACAATAATATATACCAAATAGTATTGTTTGTCAAGTTTCTTGCAAAACAAACCAAGTTTGAGCTACTTTGTGAGCAAAAGTGTAAACGCTTAAAACCCCTTAAAATCGAAAAATAACACGTAATTTGTAGCATATGACTTAATTCTAACGACTTCAACACAATAATATACACTAAATAGTGTTATGTGCCAAGTTTCGTTCAAAACAAACCATGTTTGAGCTACTTTATGCGCAAAAGGGCCAAAAACGCTTAAAAACCCTTAAAATCGCAAATTAACACGTAATTTCTAGCATATTACTATGATTTGCAATTCTAACCACTTCAACACAATAATATAAACCAAAAAGTGTTGTGTGCATGTTTCGTGCAAAACAAACCAAGTTTGAGCTACTTTATCAGCAATAAAGCAAGAAACGCTTAAAAACCCTTAAAATTGGAACTTAACACGTAATTAATAGCATATGACTATGATTTTCAATTCTAACCACTTCAACACACTAATATATACCAAATAGTGTTGTGTGCCAAGTTTCGTGCAAAACAAACCATGTTTGAGCTACTTTATGCACAAAAGTGCCAAAAACGCTTTAAAACCCTTAAAATCGCAACTTAACACGTAATTTGGACAAAATGACTATGATTTTCAATTATAACCACTTCAACACAATAATATATATCAAATAGTGTTGTGTGCCAAGTTTCGTGCAAAACAAACCAAGTTTGAGCTACTTTATGAGCAAAAGTGCCAAAAAACGCTTAAAAACCCTTAAAATCGCAACTTAACACGTAATGTATAGCATATGACTATGATTTTCAATTCTAACCACTTCAACACAATAATATATATCAAATAGTGTTGTGTGCCAAGTTTCGTGCAAAACAAACCAAGTTTGAGCTACTTTATGAGCAAAAGTGTAAAAAACGCTTAAAACTCCTTAAAATCGAAACATAACACGTAATTTGTAGCATATGACTATAATTTTCAATTCTAACCACTTCAACACAATAATATTAACCAAATAGTGTTGTGTACCAAGTTTCGTGCAAAACAAACAAAGTGTGAGCTACTTTGTGCACAAAAGTGCCAAAAACGCTTAAAAACCCTTAAAATCGCAACTAAACACGTAATTTCTTGCATATGACTATAATTTTAAATTCTAACCACTTCAACACAATAATATATACCAGAAAGAGTTTTATGGCACGTTTCGTGCAAAACAAACCAAGTTTGAGCTACTTTATGAGCAAAAGTGCAAAAAATTCTTAAAAACCCTTAAAATAATAACTTAACAAGTAATTTGTAGCGTATTACAGTGGATTTTAAATTCAAACCACTTCCAGACAATAATATATACCAAATAGTGTTGTGTGCCAAGTTTCGTTCAATACAAACCAAGTTTGAGCTACTTTATGAGCAAAAGTGTAAAAAACGCTTAAAACTCCTTAAAATCGAAACATAACACGTAATTTGTAGCAGATGACTATGATTTTCAATTCTAACCACTTGAACATAATAATATATACCAAATAGTGTTCTGTGCCAAGTTTCATGCAAAACAAACAAGTGTTTGAGTTACTTTATGAGCGAAAGTGTAAAAAACGCTTAAAACCCCTTAAAATCGAAACATAAGACGAAATTTTTAGAATATGACTGTGATTTTCAATTCTAACCACTTCAACACAATAATATACACCAAATAGTGTTGTGTGCCAAGTTTCATGCAAAACAAACCAAGTTTGAGCTACTTTATGAGCAAAATTGTAAAAAATGCTTAAAACTCCTTAAAATCGAAACATAACACGTAATTTGTAGCATATGACTATAATTTTCAATTCTAACCACTTCAACACAATAATATTAACCAAATAGTGTTGTGTGCCATCTTTCGTGCAAAACAAACAAAGTGTGAGCTACTTTGTGCACAAAAGTGCCAAAAACGCTTAAAAACCCTTAAAATCGCAACTAAACACGTAATTTCTTGCATATGACTATAATTTTATATTCTAACCACTTCAACACAATAATATATACCAAAAAGAGTTTTATGGCAAGTTTCGTGCAAAACAAACCAAGTTTGAGCTTCTTTATGAGAAAAGTGCAAAAAATTCTTAAAAACCCTTAGAATCATAACTTAACAAGTAATTTGTAGCGTATTACAGTTGGTTTTAAATTCAAACCACTTCCACACAATAATATATACCAAATAGTGTTTTGTGCCAAGTTTCGGGCAAAACAAACCAAGTTTGAGCTACTTTATGAGCAAAAGTGTAAAAAACGCTTAAAACTCCTTAAAATTAAAACATAACACGTAATTTGTAGCAGATGACTATGATTTTCAATTCTAACCACATGAACACAATAATATATACCAAATAGTGTTCTGTGCCAAGTTTCATGCAAAAGAAACCAAGTTTGAGCTACTTTATGAGCAAAAGTGTAAAAAACGCTTAAAACTCCTTAAAATTAAAACATAACACGTAATTAATAGCATATGACTATGATTTTCAATTCTAACCACTTCAACACAATAATATATACCAAATAGTGTTGTGTGCCAAGTTTCGTGCAAAACAAACCAAGTTTGAGCTACTTTATGAGCAAAAGTGTAAAAAACGCTTAAAACCCCTTAACATCGAAACATAACACGTAATTTGTAGCATATGACTCAATTCTAACCACTTCAACACAATAATATATACTAAACAGTGTTGTGTGTCAAGTGTCGTGCAAAACAAACAATGTTTGAGCTAATTTGTGCGCAAAAGTGCCAAAAACGCTTAAAAACCCTTAAAATCGCAACTTAACTCGTAATTTGGAGAAAATGACTATGATTTTCAATTATAACCACTTCAGCACAATAATATATATCAAATAGTGTTGTGTGCCAAGTTTCGTGCAAAACAAACCAAGTTTGAGCTACTTTATGAGCAAAAGTGCCAAAAACACTTAAAAACCCTTAAAATCGCAACTTAACACGTAATTTATAGCATATGACTATGATTTTCAATTCTAACCACTTCAACACAATAATATATACCAAAAAGTGTTGTGTGCCATATTTCGTGAAAAACAAACCAAGTTTGAGCTACTTTATGAGCAATAGAGCAAGAAACGCTTAAAAACCCTTAAAATCGCAATTTAACACGTAATTAATAGCATATTACTATGATTTTCAATTCTAACCACTTCAACACAATAATATATACCAAATAGTGTTGTGTGCCAAGTTTCGTGCAAAACAAACCATGTTTGAGCTACTTTATGGACAAAAGTGTCAAAAACGCTTTAAAACCCTTAAAATCGCAACTTAACACGTAATGTATAGCATATGACTATGATTTTCAATTCTAACCACTTCAACACAATAATATATATCAAATAGTGTTGTGTGCCAAGTTTCGTGCAAAACAAACCAAGTTTGAGCTACTTTATGAGCAAAAGTGCCAAAAACGCTTAAAAACCCTTAAAATCGCAACTTAACACGTAATTTATAGCATATGACTATGATTTGCAATTCTAACCACTTCAACACAATAATATATATCAAATAGTGTTGTGTGCCAAGTTTCGTGCAAAACAAACCAAGTTTGAGCCTACTTTATGAGCAAAAGTGCCAAAAACGCTTAAAAACCCTTAAAATCGCAATTTAACACGTAATTTGTAGCAAATGACTATGATTTTCAATTCTAACCACTTCAACACAATAATATATACCAAATAGTATTGTGTGTCAAGTTTCATGCAAAACAAACCAAGTTTGAGCTACTTTGTGAGCAAAAGTGTAAACGCTTAAAACCCCTTAAAATCGAAAAATAACACGTAATTTGTAGCATATGACTCAATTCTAACCACTTCAACACAATAATATACACTAAATAGTGTTATGTGCCAAGTTTCGTTCAAAACAAACCATGTTTGAGCTACTTTATGCGCAAAAGGGCCAAAAACGCTTAAAAACCCTTAAAATCGCAAATTCACACGTAATTTCTAGCATATGACTATGATTTGCAATTCTAACCACTTCAACACAATAATATAAACCAAAAAGTGTTTGTGTGCCATGTTTCGTGCAAAACAAACCAAGTTTGAGCTACTTTATGAGCAAAAGTGCCAAAAACGCTTAAAAACCCTTAAAATCGCAACTTCACACGTAATTTATAGCATATGACTATGATTTTCAATTCTAACCACTTCAACACAATAATATATATCAAATAGTGTTGTGTGCCAAGTTTCGTGCAAAACAAACCAAGTTTGAGCTACTTTATGAGCCAAAAGTGCCAAAAACGCTTAAAAACCCTTAAAATCGCAATTTAACACGTAATTTATAGGCAAATGACTATGATTTTCAATTCTAACCACTTCAACACAATAATATATACCAAATAGTATTGTGTGTCAAGTTTCATGCAAAACAAACCAAGTTTGAGCTACTTTATGAGCAAAAGTGTAAACGCTTAAAACCCCTTAAATCGAAAAATAACACGTAATTTGTAGCATATGACTCAATTCTAACCACTTCAACACAATAATATACACCAAATAGTGTTATGTGCCAAGTTTCGTTCAAAACAAACCATGTTTGAGCTACTTTATGCGCAAAAGGGCCAAAAACGCTTAAAAACCCTTAAAATCGCAACTTAACACGTAATTTCTAGCATATGACTATGATTTGCAATTCTAACCACTTCAACACAATAATATATACCAAAAAGTGTTGTGTGCCAAGTTTCGTGCAAAACAAACTAAGTTGGAACTACTTTATGAGCAAAAGAGCAAGAAACGCTTAAAAACCCTTAAAATCGCAACTTAACACGTAATTTATAGCATATGACTGTGATTTTCAACTCTAACCACTTTAACACAATAATATATACTAAATAGTTGTGTGCCAAGTGTCGTGCAAAACAAACCATGTTTGAGGTACTTTATGCGCAAAAGTGCCAAAAACGTTTAAAAACCCTTAAAATCGCAACATAACACGTAATTTGTAGCAAATGACTATGATTTTCAATTCTAACCACTTCAACACAATAATATATACCAAATAGTATTGTTTGTCAAGTTTCTTGCAAAACAAACCAAGTTTGAGCTACTTTGTGAGCAAAAGTGTAAACGCTTAAAACCCCTTAAAATCGAAAAATAACACGTAATTTGTAGCATATGACTTAATTCTAACGACTTCAACACAATAATATACACTAAATAGTGTTATGTGCCAAGTTTCGTTCAAAACAAACCATGTTTGAGCTACTTTATGCGCAAAAGGGCCAAAAACGCTTAAAAAACCCTTAAAATCGCAAATTAACACGTAATTTCTAGCATATTACTATGATTTGCAATTCTAACCACTTCAACACAATAATATAAACCAAAAAGTGTTGTGTGCATGTTTCGTGCAAAACAAACCAAGTTTGAGCTACTTTATCAGCAATAAAGCAAGAAACGCTTAAAAACCCTTAAAATTGGAACTTAACACGTAATTAATAGCATATGACTATGATTTTCAATTCTAACCACTTCAACACACTAATATATACCAAATAGTGTTGTGTGCCAAGTTTCGTGCAAAACAAACCATGTTTGAGCTACTTTATGCACAAAAGTGCCAAAAACGCTTTAAAACCCTTAAAATCGCAACTTAACACGTAATTTGGACAAAATGACTATGATTTTCAATTATAACCACTTCAACACAATAATATATATCAAATAGTGTTGTGTGCCAAGTTTCGTGCAAAACAAACCAAGTTTGAGCTACTTTATGAGCAAAAGTGCCAAAAACGCTTAAAAACCCTTAAAATCGCAACTTAACACGTAATGTATAGCATATGACTATGATTTTCAATTCTAACCACTTCAACACAATAATATATATCAAATAGTGTTGTGTGCCAAGTTTCGTGCAAAACAAACCAAGTTTGAGCTACTTTATGAGCAAAAGTGTAAAAAACGCTTAAAACTCCTTAAAATCGAAACATAACACGTAATTTGTAGCATATGACTATAATTTTCAATTCTAACCACTTCAACACAATAATATTAACCAAATAGTGTTGTGTACCAAGTTTCGTGCAAAACAAACAAAGTGTGAGCTACTTTGTGCACAAAAGTGCCAAAAACGCTTAAAAACCCTTAAAATCGCAACTAAACACGTAATTTCTTGCATATGACTATAATTTTAAATTCTAACCACTTCAACACAATAATATATACCAGAAAGAGTTTTATGGCACGTTTCGTGCAAAACAAACCAAGTTTGAGCTACTTTATGAGCAAAAGTGCAAAAAATTCTTAAAAACCCTTAAAATAATAACTTAACAAGTAATTTGTAGCGTATTACAGTGGATTTTAAATTCAAACCACTTCCAGACAATAATATATACCAAATAGTGTTGTGTGCCAAGTTTCGTTCAATACAAACCAAGTTTGAGCTACTTTATGAGCAAAAGTGTAAAAAACGCTTAAAACTCCTTAAAATCGAAACATAACACGTAATTTGTAGCAGATGACTATGATTTTCAATTCTAACCACTTGAACATAATAATATATACCAAATAGTGTTCTGTGCCAAGTTTCATGCAAAACAAACAAGTGTTTGAGTTACTTTATGAGCGAAAGTGTAAAAAACGCTTAAAACCCCTTAAAATCGAAACATAAGACGAAATTTTTAGAATATGACTGTGATTTTCAATTCTAACCACTTCAACACAATAATATACACCAAATAGTGTTGTGTGCCAAGTTTCATGCAAAACAAACCAAGTTTGAGCTACTTTATGAGCAAAATTGTAAAAAATGCTTAAAACTCCTTAAAATCGAAACATAACACGTAATTTGTAGCATATGACTATAATTTTCAATTCTAACCACTTCAACACAATAATATTAACCAAATAGTGTTGTGTGCCATCTTTCGTGCAAAACAAACAAAGTGTGAGCTACTTTGTGCACAAAAGTGCCAAAAACGCTTAAAAACCCTTAAAATCGCAACTAAACACGTAATTTCTTGCATATGACTATAATTTTATATTCTAAACCACTTCAACACAATAATATATACCAAAAAGAGTTTTATGGCAAGTTTCGTGCAAAACAAACCAAGTTTGAGCTTCTTTATGAGAAAAGTGCAAAAAATTCTTAAAAACCCTTAGAATCATAACTTAACAAGTAATTTGTAGCGTATTACAGTTGGTTTTAAATTCAAACCACTTCCACACAATAATATATACCAAATAGTGTTTTGTGCCAAGTTTCGGGCAAAACAAACCAAGTTTGAGCTACTTTATGAGCAAAAGTGTAAAAAACGCTTAAAACTCCTTAAAATTAAAACATAACACGTAATTTGTAGCAGATGACTATGATTTTCAATTCTAACCACATGAACACAATAATATATACCAAATAGTGTTCTGTGCCAAGTTTCATGCAAAAGAAACCAAGTTTGAGTTACTTTATGAGCGAAAGTGTAAAAAAACGCTTAAAACCCCTTAAAATCGAAACATAAGACGAAATTTTTAGAATATGACTGTGATTTTCAATTCTAACCACTTCAACACAATAATATATACCAAATAGTGTTGTGTCCCAAGTTTCGTGCAAAACAAACCATGTTTGAGCTATTTTATGCGCAAAAGTGCCAAAAACGCTAAAAAAACCCTTAAAATCGCAACCTAACACGTAATTTGTAGCAGATGACTATGATTTTCAATTCTAACCACTTGAACACAATAATATATACCAAATAGTGTTCTGTGCCAAGTTTCATGCAAAACAAACCAAGTTTGAGTTACTTTATGAGCAAAAGTTTAAAAAAACGCTTAAAACCCCTTAAAATCGAAACATAAGACGAAATTTTAAGAATATGACTGAGATTTTCAATTCTAACCATTTCAACACAATAATATATACCAAATAGTGTTGCGTCCCAAGTGTTGTGCAAAACAAACCATGTTTGAGCTACTTTATGCGCAAAAGTGCCAAAAACGCTAAAAAACCCTTAAAATCGCAACTTAACACGTAATTTGTAGCAGATGACTATGATTTTCAATTCTAACCTCTTGAACACAATAATATATACCAAATAGTATTCTGTGCCAAGTTTCATGCAAAACAAACCAAGTTTGAGTTATTTTATGATCGAAAGTGTAAAAAAACGCTTAAAACCCCTTAAAATCGAAACATAAGACGAAATTTTTAGAATATGACTGTGATTTTCAATTCTAACCACTTCAACACAATAATATACACCAAATAGTGTTGTGTGCCAAGTTTCATGCAAAACAAACCAAGTTTGAGCTACTTTATGAGCAAAAGTGTAAAAAACGCTTAAAACTCCTTAAAATCGAAACATAACACGTAATTTGTAGCATATGACTATAATTTTCAATTCTAACCACTTCAACACAATAATATTAATCAAATAGTATTGTGTGCCATCTTTCATGCAAAACAAACAAAGTGTGAGCTACTTTGTGCACAAAAGTGCCAAAAACGCTTAAAAACCCTTAAAATCGCAACTAAACACGTAATTTCTTGCATATGACTATAATTTTAAATTCTAACCACTTCAACACAATAATATATACCCAAAAGAGTTTTATGGCAAGTTTCGTGCAAAACAAACCAAGTTTGAGCTTCTTTGTGAGCAAAAGTGCAAAAATTTCTTAAAAACCCTTAAAATCATAACTTAACAAGTAATTTGTAGCGTATTACAGTTGATTTTAAATTCAAACCACTTCCACACAATAATATATACCAAATAGTGTTGTGTGCCATGTTTCGTGCAAAACAAACCAAGTTTGACCTACTTTATGAGCAAAAGTGTAAAAAACGCTTAAAACTCCTTAAAATTAAAACATAACACGTAATTTGTAGCAGATGACTATGATTTTCAATTCTAACCACATAAACACAATAATATATACCAAATAGTGTTCTATGCCAAGTTTCATGCAAAAGAAACCAAGTTTGAGTTAGTTTATGAGCGAAAGTGTAAAAAACACTTAAAACCCCTTAAAATCGAAACATAAGACGAAATTTTTAGAATATGACTGTGATTTTCAATTCTAACCACTTCAACACAATAATATATACCAAATAGTATTGTGTCCCAAGTTTCGTGCAAAACAAACTATGTTTGAGCTATTTTATGCGCAAAAGTGCCAAAAACGCTAAAAAACCCTTAAAATCGCAACTTAACACGTAATTTGTAGCAGATGACTATGATTTTCAATTCTAACCACTTGAACACAATAATATATACCAAATAGTGTTATGTGCCAAGTTTCATGCAAAACAAACAAAGTTTGAGTTACTTTATGAGCGAAAGTTTAAAAAACGCTTAAAACCCCATTAAATCAAAACATACGACGAAATTTTTAGAATATGACTGTGATTTTCAATTCTAACCACTTCAACACAATAATATACACCAAATAGTGTTGTGTGCCAAGTTTCATGCAAAAGAAACCAAGTTTGAGCTACTTTATGAGCAAAAGTGTAAAAAAACGCTTAAAACTCCTTAAAATCGAAACATAACACGTAATTTGTAGCATATGACTATAATTTTCAATTCTAACCACTTCAACACAATAATATTAACCAAATAGTGTTGTGTGCCAAGTTTCGTGCAAAACAAACAAAGTGTGAGCTACTTTGTGCACAAAAGTGCCAAAAACGCTTAAAAACCCTTAAAATCGCAACTTAACACGTAATTTCTTGTATATGACTATAATTTTAAATTCTAACCACTTCAACACAATAATATATACCAAAAAGAGTTTTGTGGAAAGTTTCGTGCAAAACAAACCAAGTTTGAGCTACTTTATGAGCAAAAGTGCAAAAAATTCTTAAAAACCCTTAAAATTATAACATAACAAGTAATTTGTAGCGTATCACAGTTAATTTTCAATTTAAACCACTTCCACACCATAATATATACCAAATAGTGTTGTGTGCCAAGTTTCGTGCAAAACAAACCAAGTTTGAGCTACTTTATGAGCAAAAGTGCAAAAAACGCTTAAAAACCCTTAAAATCATAACTTAACACGTAATTTGTAGCGTATCACAATTGATTTTCAATTATAACCACTTCAACAAAATAATATATACCAAATAGTGTTGTGTGCCAAGTTTCGTGCAAAACAAACCACGTTTGAGCTACTTTATGCGCACAAGTGCCAAAAACGCTTAAAAACTTTTAAAAACGCAACTTAACACGTAATTTGTAGCCTATGACAATGATTTTCAATTCTAACCACTTCAACACCATAATATATTCCAA